>NW_006408948.1:363018-376224 GCF_000296735.1 Chrysochloris asiatica
AGAAAGCCTCATCTTTCTCCCGCGGAGTGGCTGGTAGTTTTGAACCGCTGACCTTAAGGTTCGCAGCCCGATTCGTAACCACTACGCTACCAGGTCCGTAGTTCTAGGCTGTCATCCACTATTCGGGTGAAAGATGAGGCTTCTGCTCCCTAAATGATTGAAAGCCATGGGAACCCTATACAGGGTCACTTTGAGTCAGAACCGACTGGGTGACACTTAGCAACAACGATAATGCAAAACCAAGATATTAGAATGAATTTATTTAAATAATTTTATGCACATACCTCTTAGAAATTCAGAAGTTATGATGTAATTTTAAATGATGGGTTTCTTTTTTTCTGTAGTTAACATATTTAGGTCACTTGTGCTTCTCTATCCTTTAGTCTTTTGCAGGTGAAATGTATCCTTGTTTTTATATGAGGATTATGGTAGCATAGTGATTACAAATTGGGCTGCTAACCTCAAAGGTCAGCAGTTCAAAACTACCAGCTGTTCCAGAGGAGAAAGATATAGCTTTCTGCTCTTGTAAAGATTTACAGCCTTGGAGACAGTGTACAGGTTTGCTTGAGTCGAAACCAACTCCAGGGCACATAACCCCCACCATTTTTAAAAAGCAGTTACTGATTCTAGATACCTTAAAAACTAACAGTGCCTACAACACTAGTATATTTTAAATTTTAAACTGTTGCTTTATTTGTAATCACTATGCTACCATAATCCTCATATAAAAACAAGGATACATTTCACCTGCAAAAGACTAAAGGATAGAGAAGCACAAGTGACCTAAATATGTTAACTACAGAAAAAAAGAAACCCATCATTTAAAATTACATCATAACTTCTGAATTTCTAAAAGGTATGTGCATAAAATTATTTAAATAAATACTAGCCTTTATGATTATATATTTAATTTGTTATTTGTACAACAAAAATGCTCTTGAAATTAATCCTAGGCAAAGAAATCCATCACTGAGTTTTCTTAACATTGATTTTTGACAACACTTCAGTATTTTAAAACCTACTCTTAGTTGTTTTTATCTGATAGGATTGTGCGTTGCCAGTTTTCTGCTTAAAAACAAAAAGTGATCATTTGAGTGTGGATTATTTGTAATTTTGTTTTTCCTTGATAATGACCTGTGTTTAAATTGGGCATTAATACGATTCTTAAAAGGTGGTGTGCTGTATATTTAATTCAAAGGCAGTAACTTTTCTTTGGTCTTCCTTATTCATTGACTGTCTAATTCTCATATGAATGTGAAGCAATTGAAAATATCATGGCTTGGGGTCAGGCACACCTTGTTCTTAAGTACCGTGGAGTCGGTTCCAACTCTTAGTGACCCTGCGCAGGGTTTCTGAGGCTGCAAGCCTTTATAGGAGCAGAACGCCTTATCTTTCTCCCGGGGAACAGCCGGTAGTTTCGATCTGCCGACTTTGAGGTTAGCAGCCCGATTCGTAACCACTGCGCTACCAGAGCTCCTTACCTTAGTCCTTCCTCAAAGTGACGTCTTTGCTTTTTAACAGTTTAAAGAGCTCTTTGCAACAGACTTGCCTAATACATCATTTGATTTTTCTTTCTTTCTTTTTTAAACTTTGTTTTAAATTGAGTGAAGGTTTGCAAATAAGAATATCAGTTTTATATTCCACGACCATACATACATTTTGTTTCATCTCAATGATTGGAATTCCTCCATGTAACAACAGTTAATCTCACTTTGTCCCTGTGGTTCCTATTTCCATTCCACCTACCTTTTCATCCCTTCTCAACTTTGTCCTAAGGTAAATGTTGCTCTTTTATTTTGAATCTACTACTTGGCTGAAAATTGGGCCACGAAGGTGAATTCCTTTCCAGAACTAAAGGGTGGCCAAAGGCCATAGTCTTAGGTTCCTCCAGTCTGTTTCTAATCAGTAAGCCAAGTCGTTTGTTTTGTTTTTTTAATATACATTTTTAATAATTCTGAGTTTTGTTCCACATTTTCTCCCATTCTATCCAAGACCTTCCATTTCCTTTCAGAGGTAGTGGTAGCCGGGCACCATCTAGTTCTTCTGGTGTCAGAGTAGTGGAGATTGATGTTCACGTTTCATTAATTAGTCCGTTGGATCAATTGATTCCAAGCCTCTTCAATTCTTATCACTCTTCTTTCTTCCTCACATGGAGAGATCAGCAGCTGTACCTTACTTAGATGGCCACTCAATGAGCTTATAAGATCCCAGATGCTACTCACTAAAGTAGCATGTGGAGCATTGTCTTTGTAGACTATGAACAACATTCATAAAAAATTAATGCCCATAAACAAATTTTTTTTCACCCCCAGGATTCTTTCTGTGCGTCAGAAAATTAGTAATTGGAAGCTGAACTGTAATGATCTAAAAGCTACTGCTGCCATTCTTCCCCCTTTTGAAAGAATTAGGAATCCAGTATTTATGCCATAACCTACCTTCAGGTTATCCTGAAAACATTTATGACGTAACGCTTTTCGTTGATTCTTCTAATTTTTGAAACTTTTTTGGTGTTGTAAGGTAAGCACTGGACTGGGAACTGCAAACTTGGCAGTTCAAAGGCTCCAGCCTCTTTCAGAAACCATATACAAGGTTGGTACAAGTTGGAACACACACCAATAACCACTCTTTTTTTTCTCTTTCCTTGTATGTTTTTTTCTTGGTCAGCTTCCAGTCCATCTTTATCCCATTTTAGGTATTCAGTAATTTCAAAATATGTATTTTTTCTAGGTAGTTACTAAGTATACATAAGACCTGGAGGCTTTTTGTTTTTTTTGAGCAAGAACATTTTATTTAGCTATCTCTAACAAGATTCATGAGTCCTGGTATGGTGCTGTGGGTTAATGTTCTAGACTGCAGAGTCTATTTGAACGGCAAGGTTGGCGGTTCAAGCTCACCAACCACTCCTCGGAAACCCTGTACAGGGTCACTATGGGTCGGAATCAACTCGATGGCAGTTAACAATAACAAGATTCACAGAGTCCTGGTGTGGTGCTGTGGGTTAATGTGCTAGACTGCAAAGTCACTTTGAGCCTCAAGGTCATCAGTTCAAGCTCACCAGCTGCTCCTTGGAAACCCTATACAAGGTTGCTCTGGGTCAGAATTGATTTGACAGCACTTAACAACAACAGCAAAAGGAACTCTGGTAGCGTAGTGGTTACGAATCGGGCTGCGAACCTTAAGGTCAGCGGTTCGAAACTACCAGCCGCTCTGCGGGAGAAAGATGAGGCTTTCTACTCCCGTAAAGATTTACACCCTCGGAAACCCTGTACAGGGTTGCTATGGGTCGGAACCGACTCGACGGCACTTAACAACAACAACAGCAAGCGTCACAATGTCAGTGGTTTAAACTCACAAATCGTTCCTCGGAAACCCTAAGCAGGGTCAATGTGAGTCAGAACTAACCTGACAGCACTTAACAAGTTATGTTATATGCATCTTGTTAAGTGCCCTCGAGTCAGCAACCATATGTAGGGTTCCCAAAGCGGTGAATTTAAACCACTTCTTGGTGTGGCGCTGTAGGCTAACGCGCTGGACTGCAAAGTTGGTTTGAACCTTAAGATCAGCAATTCAAACTCAACAGCTGCTCCTTGGAACCCCTCTGCCCCCCGTACAGGGTTGCTATGGGTCGGAACCGAATTGACGGCACTTAACAACAACAACCTTATGATTATCAGTGCAGTGCTTATCCTATAGTGCCACACCAGTACTCCTAACATAGCTTATTTGCATATAAAGGTAAAGAAACATTAAAAACCATTCTTTCTGCAATGTTAAGAGGACTGCGAATTGAAGGATTTTTTATTCTGGGTACCTTGGACAGTAGAATTGGGTATAAGATTTGGAGTTTATTGCAAAAAGGAAGGTATCTGGATATTGTTTTAAACTTGAGTAAAAAGTTCTATGATTTTTATTTTCTTTATAAATTTATGGATTATGTATAATAACAATGTAAATAAATTAACTAATGAGAACTACATTACATTAGATTAAAAATGCTGTTTTAACTTAAATAGTGATGTGTTTTTAAGTTTTTTTAAAGGTATAATTTACATAGTTAAATTCACTCCTTTCTATGTACAGTTTGATGAGTTTTCACAAACATGCAATCTGGTAGTCACCATACAGTCAAAATATAGAATGTGCCCTTTACCCCAACAAGTTTCCTTGTTCCCTTATATTCAGCCCCTTATTCCTACTCTAAGGAGCTGTGGTAGCATGGTAGTTATGAGTTGGGCTGCTAATCTCAATGTTAGCAGTTCGAAACTATAAGCAGTTCTGCGGGAGAAATATAAGGCTTTCTGCTCCCATAAATATTTACAGCCTCGGAAACCCAATGTAGGTACAGGGTCACTATGAGTCGGTGACTCCATGTCGCACCGCTACCACCACCACCAGTCCTACTCAGGAGTCCTGGTTTGGTGCTGTAAGATAAGCACTGGACTGCTAATCACAATATTGGTGGGTCAAACCCACCAGCTTCTCTTCAAAAACCCTACAGAGTCATTCCGAGTCTGAACCGACTTAACAGCACTTAACAACATTTCTACCCTAAAAAGATCACTGGTGACCCATTGGGTTAAGCATTGGATTGTTAACTGCAAGGTTGGTAGTTCAGAGTCACCAGCCACTCCACAGGAGAAAGATGAGACCATCTGCTCTTTGATGGTCTTGAAACCCTAAGAAATTCTACTCCGTAGGGCAGTGGGCATTTGTACTCTAAACCCTGGTAACCAGATTGGATTTCTGCCCTGATAGTTTTGCATTTTGTCTTTTCCTTTCATGTGATTTTGAGCTTCATCTGGATAACTTAAGATCTTTGAGATGCATCTGTTTTGTTACATATGTCAGTAGTTTATTGATGATTGAATTTAGAAATTGCATTTCATGTATGCTGTAACTTTGGTACTACTCTGGCCAAAAAAAAAAAAATAATAATAACTTAACATCTTTAGATATTATACTTGGATTATGGCAGCTGTCTTCATTTTGAACATAATTTTGCTTGCTCATTTTTACCCATCACCAGTGGCCCCAAATCTGGTGTAATTGAATTATCATGAAGTGATCTTCTTCATTATTTGTACTAGTAATGCTATTAGGTTAGATGTTTCATCAAGTACGCAAAACAGACATTGCATCCTTTTTCATTAAACTCAAACTAGGGGACATCATGTTTTTTAAACATACATCATAGATACTGGAACAAGAAATGAGAGATGGGCTATAATAACTCATTCAGCAAGAATTTATTTTTGCTTGAAATTTAGTGTTTGTAATTTGTGGTAAAAACAAAGCACATATTAGAGTAAGGTGCAGTCATTGCCTTTTCTAATCATTCAATTTAGAGAAGCAGTATTATTTACTGACAGTTGAAGCAGACAGTGAGAAGAAGGCTATTTTCTGGTGTTTTATTTGATCCTTTTCACTCACCTCCTATTTGATCCTGTTCAAGAATATATTCTCTCCTTGTTCTTCCCCCATCATTTTAATCAATCCTTTTAGACTCTGGTACTTTCTCCCTTAAATATTGGTATTCCTGAGATGTTCTTTAGCCTTTGTCTATTCTCTTCCTGTTGATCTCATCTATTCATATGGCTTGTTACATGCTATCTGTATGTTGGTGACTCACAATCTGTCTACATAATACATTTCTTTTCTGAGATCCATCTGTCCAGTAGGTACCTCCTGATGTTTTATAAATATTATAAATTTAAAAATACTTAGATGTCATCTCTCAAATGCTCTATATCCCCACTTCCCCTTCTCGGACTGAAGTGGAGGGGAATGGAAAACAATTCTTACAAATACATGAGGTAGTTTAATGTTTCTAACATTAATTTAAATGCTAAACCTTTGGGGATAAAACCAGAAACTTTAAAATAATTCTTGACCCTTCTTCATTGTACCTCTAATACAGCTCTAACATTCATAACCCATTGCCATGGAGTTTCTGACTCATAGTGACCTATAGGACAGGGTAGAACTGACCAGTAGGATTTCCAAGGCTGTTAATTCTTTCTCCTACACTGCTGTTGGGTTCAAACAGCCAGCCTTTTGGTTTAGCAGCTGAACTGTATAACCAAGGCTCATTGTGACATTTACGATACCTCTCTAAATATCTTTTGAATCCATCCCCTCCTCCCCTGTTTTGATGCTAAAAATAGACATGTACAATTTTTAAGATTGAATAACATCTATCATTTTAAGAAAGATTTAGAGGTAATTATGAAAGAAGTATGTGTTAGTGTCAGATACTTTTTACCTGTATGTTTGGGATTTGACATTTAAAATTAAGAGGTAATCAATAATATTTAAATTATGTACCCTAAACTGTCTTCTGTACACATTTCCATTGTATCTCAATCTCAGACCTCTGACTTACAGCCCATTATGTCAACTAGAACAGTCTGAACTCAGTCTTTTTATCTTTCCACACCTTGCTTTTAGAGTATTGGGTTTCATGGAGGTGTACATTAATGTCATTGTGTGTGTGTGTGTGTGTGTGTGTGTGTGTGTGTGTGTGTGTAAGAGTGGGTCTGAGTTAAGATAATGGGAATGTGAAGAAAGAAAGGTATAAAGAAAGTGCTTTTTAATTGTTTTTCCTATATAGTGGAAACAAGTTCATTTGAATAACATTTTAATTGTAGATTTCTGGTGTGGCACTGTAGGATAAGCACTGCATTGTGACCACAGGGTCAGTGGTTCATACCCACTATCTGGTTCTCAGAAACCCTATACAGGGAACTGACTGGATAGCACTTGTAACAACAACAATTGTAGACAGCAGAAAACTAAGGAGATAAATGTAGTCAAGTAGGTATGCATGATATGCATGCTTTTTAATGGCATGGGTCAGATATGTTGTAACTTGATTACTTGTTTGTAAATTTGGAAGTTCTTATTCATGATTTTGTATATTACTTTTGATGTTTCTTAAAATAAGAAGCTATTTTCTACCACCTCTCTGCCCCTACCCCCCAATATACAATTTTAATGAAAGGATCTGCTTAGAGTTACTGGTTTAAATAAACCTAATTGTGTATTTTGTGGAGGTTATCTTAAAATGTGATGCTGTCTTGAAAAGCAAAGTAGCATTTTCTTCATTGCACCTGAAATTTATAATTAAATAATGGGAGCTCTTTTTTACTCTAGTGCTCATTGTCCTGTTTTGTGGAAAATGGGATCAATTCAAAGCATCATCCCAGTTTACATAGAAGATGCTGACAAGTCATTGGATCCTGATGGTAGCGTGCATATAACCAAACTGAACCCACTGTCTCCGAGTCAGTTGTAAATCATAGGTACACTATAGGACAGAGTAGAACGTAGCTCCATAGGGTATTCAAGGCTGTAAATCTTCAGAGGAACAGACTGCCTCTCTTTTTCACATGGAGCAGCTGGTGAGTGTAAAGCACTAACCTTTTGATTAGCAGCACAACCCTTAAACCCACTGCACCACCAGAACTCCTCTAACTCGCACCTGTTGTGCACTGCCCAGTTGGTTCTGACTCGTTGGAACCCTGTATAGGTTTGAATAGCTAACCTTGTGGTTAACAGTCCATTTCTTATCCTATAATGTCCCACCAGGACTCTTCATAATAAACACTTGGTGTTGTCAAAGTGCTGTTGAGTTGGTTCTGACTTATATAGTGACCCTGTATAGGGTTTCCGAGGAACAGCTGGTGAGCTAGAACCGCCAACCTTGCCGTTAAAACTGACCTTGCAGTCAGGGACATTAACCCACAGCATCACACCAGGACTCCACATAAACATTATAAAATAGTTATTGAATAAATGCATTTGAATGTGTTTCCATTGTCAAATATAGAACTAATTGGAATGATGGGTGGGGCTTGCTAAATATTGAGCAAGTTTTTATAGAGGAAAAGAAAACATGAAACCCAGAAAAGGTAGTTAATTGCATGTGCTTGGACAATTAGGTTTACTTAGTTGGATAAGAGAAAGATGTGTTTAGAAGTGTTTTGAATTCCTTCAGCTTTTTATTCCTACTCTAGTTCTGCTTCTGGTCTTAAGTATTGCCTCTGGACCTCCCATCTTCACTGCTACAGGACAAATTAGTAGGCTCAGGGCTAAAAATACCTGCATACTCTAGATGTGTATATTTGAGATAGGGGAGAAAGTACTTCATCCTTTTCCAGTTTTTCGTAGTTTGTATAGTAGTGTTTGTCAAGGTGCCATTGCATTGTTCTCAGTATTCAGATGTTAAGTGCCATCCAGTCAGTTCATAGCAACCCTGTATGTATATTTGTGGGAGCAGTCAGCCTCAGTCTTTTTCGCAAGGAGCAGATGGTGGGCTCGAACTGCCAGTCTTGTGTTTTGTAGTCCAGTGCTTATCCTGCAGAGCCACTGTGTTTCCCATATTCAAATTTTGGGGCCTAAAAAGATGTTAGAATTAGCTCAGTGTCAGTGGGCTCAGGCTTAAAAAAAAAAATCTGTGAGTGCCTTAAAATAAAGCTCAGTATCTGAATTTCTAATATGCTACCTAGTTGCTGAGCCATGTTGCCAACTATGCTAATTATCGTGTAATTGTAGAAATTTTAGTGGTTATGATATTTCCAATTGGAAGATAGCCACCAGAATTTTAGTGTTTTTCATACAAATTTTAGTAATTCAGCAACTGTCCATTTTCTTAGTTTTCTTGGAAACCAAAATAACGTATAGTTTTATGGGATGTTAAAGCTAAATAGTGGAACTGAGAACTAAAAAAGTTTCCAGAACCAAACTGACCAACCACTCATTGGAAACTCTATAAAAGTGTCGCCGTGAGTCAGAACCGACTCAGCAGCACTTAACAACAACAAATTACAGGTGCATACGGTTTTGAAAATAGGAAGCAAAAATGTATAATCTTATATTTTGTGTTTTTCCTTCTAGGTTTTTAAACAAAATTTATATACATGTAATCATAGCACTGAACTGTTAACCACTAGGTTGGCAGTTCAAATCCACCAGCTGCTTTTGGAAACCCTACACAACATTGCTATGAGTCTGGGACAACTCGACAGCACTTAGATGTAGAGGAGCCTTGGTTAAGGTGGTTGGTTACCAATCAAAAGGTCAGCTCTTTAAACCTATTAGATAGCTCCCTGGAATAAAGACATGGCAATCTGCCTTTATAAAAGTTTACAGCTTTGGAAACCCTACCGGGCAGTTGTACTCTAATGTGATTTATCCCTAAGCACTGGACCACAAACCCAACAGCAGCTCCTTGGAAATCCTGGACAGGGTCACTAAGAGTTGGAACCGACTCAGTGGCACTTAACAGCAACAATAGGGTCTCTTTGGGTTGGAATCAACTAGAAGGTTGTTAAGGGTTTGGGTTTGGGGTTTTTGGTTAAATATATCTTCATGATATAAATATGCATACATATTCCTGTTTTATCTTAATGTTGTAGCACAAATATTTTCCTAATTTCTTACATTGTTGTTGTTAAGTGCTGTCCAGTCAATTCCGACCCATAGCGACCCCTATATAGGATTTCCGAGGAGCAGCTGGTGAGCTTGAACTACCAACCTTGCAGTTCAAATGGCTTTGCATTCTGGCACATTAACCCACAGCGCCATACCAGGACTCCTAATTTCTTACATAGTATTTATAATTTTTAAAATGTTATCCATTATTTTGTCATAGTTTTTTTAGTCGTTTTATTGGACATTTGCACTGTGGACTAATGTGTTGGACTGTAAGGTCGGCAGTTCAAGCTCACTAGCTGCTCCTATACAGGGTCGCTTAATCGGAACCGACTTGATAGCACATAACAACAACAACATACAAATTATGATTAGTGAACATGTTTTTATGTGTAGTTTTTCCCTTTGGAGGACTCATTTCCCTTGGGAATAGAGCCTCATAAGGGGCATTGTCGAGTGGAAAGGTTTGAACTATTTTAAGGGTTTTAATATATATATATTTCTGAAAATAGTTTTACTTGGCCATGATCTGTGTTTTCATTCAGTTCTTACCTCATTCAGTAAATTCATTTTATTTTTCATTTAGAGCTTATATAAAGATTATTCTTAAACTAAACCCTACTGCCATCAACAGGGTTGCTATGGGTCAGAACCAACTAGAAGGCACTTAACCGCAACAACAACAACATACAGTGAAATTGGCCTGGAAGATAGTAGAAACTTGCTACTAGCAAACTAACCTTTAGGCAAGTCATTAACTCAAGCAAGCCATTTCCTCATCTGTAAACTAAAGGAATTCTCATAGCTTGTTAGGTGGTTCTCAGGTTTTAGGATTTTATGGACTTGTAAAAACAAAACAAAGCCAAAAAAAAACCTGGAAAAAGGAAAGAAGAGACTATCTGGGGACATATTTATAGTTAATAAATCACCAGTTTGTTTGTTTGTTTGTTTTCTGTAGAAGTAAAGTGGTAAGGATACTGTAAGATTGGAAAGTATCAGAAAATAAAAATGAATTGCGAGGTAGCGTCTGCACCTTATTCTTACTATCTGAGACATCTAGTGTGATGTGAACATAAACGTTCATCGAGTGAAAGCCAGAATCTTTGTAAAGTTGGAGCCTGTCAGAGAAGAAAAACTCAAATATTTTCCACTAAAACGAGTGATAGAAAAGTGGTAAGCCTACACCTGTCAAAGGTGGAAAACTTGGGAGACACAGAAAAACAAGGCAGTGTTGTCAAATTCTGACTCTCACAGGTTTCATGGTAGTAGGTCTTGTTGTGGTGGTAGTGGTTGTTGTTAAGTGCCATTGAGTCAGCTCTGACTCATAGTGATCCTGTATAGGGTTTCTGAGGAGCAGCTGGTAAGTTTGAACCACCGACCATGCGACTCAAACCGACCTTGTGGTGGAGCACTTCACTTATCCTATAGCGCCACACCAGGACTCCATTAGGCTTTGCTACTAAGTGCCATCAAGTTGTTTTGATTCATAGTGACCCCCTGTATAGAGTTTCGTGATGGGTGGTATTGAACCGCCAACCTTGTGCTTATTATTAGCATTCCAGAGCTTACCCAGAAATGCCACACTAGGATTCCAGCTAAATCCTTAGGGGGTGAAATATAAGACTCAGCCTTGCTACCAAGGATCTTACAATTTAATAAAGCTTATGTCTATAAGCTTATTAAACAAGTAAATAGATTAGGCAGCATTAATCAAATTATGGTCAAGATAAACAAAGAGGGTGCAGTAAGAGCAACTGGGGAGGGGTTACCTAATTTAGACTAGTGTGACAAGGTAAACAAAACCTCATGAGAGAATATGTAAACCAAGTTTTGAAGGCCATTAGTGAGTCCTGGTGTGGCACTATGGGATAAAGCACTAAACCGCTAGGTCGGTTTAAACCACAAGGTTGGCGGTTCAAACTCACCAGCTGCTTCTCAGAAACCTTTTACAGGGTCACTATGGGTTGGAACTGACTCCACAGCACTAATAGCAACAATTGAGGTTTCAGACCCTGGGGCAACAGCTTGAGTTTTGGAAACTACAGGTGGCTTTGGTATGTTAAGACTGGAAAAGGGATGTGCCCAAAAGGATTGAAGCTTCAGATAATTGGGAAGGCCTTGCTAAAAATTTTTTTTTTTTTTTTCAAGGCAACAGGGAACCAAGAAATTATATAGTAATGCAGTATGTTTTATGTTTGATGGAACCCTGGTGGCACAGTGGTTAAATCACTTGGCTGCTAATCTAAAGGTCAGCTATGCATTGGAATCAACTCAGTGGCATTGGAGTTTTGGTTTTATGTTTAAAAAAATTTTTTGTAGCGATGCAGAGATTGGATGGTAGGTAGGGAGACTGCTTACCACTTAAGAGATGATGAGAACCTCCATAAGACAGTTAGAATGTAGAGGCAAAAACCCATTTGTTGTTGTTGTTAATAGCTATCTACTTGGTTCAGACTCATAGCTACCCTGTATAGGGTTTCTGAGGAGCAACTGGTAGGTTTGAACCACCAACCTTGTGGTCCAAACCAACCTTGCAGTTTAGTGCTTTATCCTACAGCACCATACCAGAAAGCCCACTAGAAACATTATATTACTTTTAACCCCTGATTTAAGATTGTTGGGAGAGATTATTATTAAGGAGTTGGCCTGAATACAATTTGGTGTCTGTATGTAGGTAGATAAGGTCCCCTGGCTATTGCATGGTTTATGCTCACTCAGCTGTCAAGTGAAAGGTCGGCAGTTCAAACCCATCCATCTTTGCCATAATAGAAGAATGGCCCAGCGATCTGATTCCATAAAAAAATTGCAGCCAAGAAAAACCTATGAAACTTAGTTCTACTCTGTAACATACAAGATTGTACATCAATGGCAATAGGTTTGGTAGTTTTTTGTTTTGTTTTTTTTTAATTAGGCTATTGGAGAATGAAAAGCGCCAAGGATGCCTTCTTGATTCCAAGTTTCATATTTGAAGACCTTAGTGGATAAAAGTTCCATCCACTAAAGATATAGGAGGAGAAGGTAGTAAGAATTGAACTTAGTATCAACTCCTTCCTCTCCTTATTCCCTAACTTTTGGACATGTTAAGTTTCACCGACCTATGGGACACTTAGCTTGACTGACCCATGGGACATCCACTTGATGGGAATCTAGGAATATAAGTCAAAGAATTTTTCTTGTTCTCAGAACTCAGTAGACCTAGGCTTTGCTTCAACAAAGGTACAAAATTACAAACTGGTCTTATTAACTGGTTTTTACTAGAGGATTACTTTCATGAGGAAAGCATTTAAACTCTATATGGACTTTTTTTTAAAAAGGATGTATAAAATTGTACATTGAAATCCTTGTTGTTAAGTGCTCTTGAGTCGGTTCTACTCATAGCGACCCAGTATAGAGTTTCCGAGGAGCAGCTGGTGAGTTTGCCGCCAACCATGTGTTCCAGTGCTTATCCTGCAGCACCACACCAGGACTCCCTTTGAAATCCTAGGATCCCTTTATTGTTGTTGTTATTGTTAAGTGCCATTGAGTAAGTTTCAACCCAGAGCAACTGATGGTTATGAGCTACCTCCCTTGCATTTCAAACTGACTTTGCAGTCTGGCACATTATCCTGCGGTGCCACACCAGGACTTTATCTTAGTTAAAAATATTCAAGATAATATACCAGTGTATCACTGTAGGATACACTCATCTCTGCCAGGAAATTTGGAAGACAACTGTCTGGCCGACTGATTGGAAGAGATCAATGTTTGTGCCCATTCCAAAGAGAGGTGACCCAA
>NW_006408948.1:377394-396055 GCF_000296735.1 Chrysochloris asiatica
CAGGATCGAACATTGTTTCGTTCTGCTGTGCATGGAGTCGCTATGAGTCGGTTCCGACTCGATGGCACCTGACAACAACAACAACACTGTAGGATAAGTACTGGACCGCAAGGTCAGCTTGAACCAAAAGGTCGGTAGTTCAAACCCACTAGCCTCTCCTCTGAAACCCTATGGTGGAGGAGGTGGTGGTGTGCTGAGTTGGTTTTGACTCAGCGTGACCCTGTGTAGAGTTTTCAAGGCTGTAAATCTTTACAGGAGCAGAAAGGCTCATCTTTCTCCCACAGAACTGCCATTAGTTTTGAACTGCTGACCTTGAGGTTAGCAGCCCAACTAACCACTACGCTACCAGAGCTCCATTATACAAGGTCGATATGAGTCGAAACCAACTTGACAGCACTAACAACAACAACATACCAGTTTTACTGTTTTGGTTAAAAAAATACAAATTAGAATTAACACATAGCTTTTAATGCCAATGTAAGTTAAATTAATTTTTTCTACCTATGAATTGAAATTCAGTCTACCAAAAATAGTATTACTTTTCACATTTTGGAGGAGATGGTAGTGAAAACCAGTGGCTTGGTTATGTTGTCATGGATGCTAATGATTATCTGAAAACTACTTTCAAGGGTAACCTAGATGATCCCTCCCAGCAGTCTTAAATCAGCGTTAAAAGTAGTATGATGTTGTTGTTAGGTGCCATCAAGTCATTACCGACTCATAGCGACCCTGTGCACAACAGAACAAAATGCTGCTCCGTCCTGGGACAACCTCACAATTGTTGTCATGTTTGAGCCCACTGATGCTGCCACTTTGCTAATCCATCTCACTGGGGGTCATCTTCTTTTTCTCTGACCCTATACCTTAACCAAACATGATATCCATCTCCAGTGACTGGTCCCTCCTGAAAGTATGTCCAAAGTATGAGAGACGAAGTTTGGCCTTCTTGGACTCCAAGGAGCACTCTAGCTGCATTTCTTCCAACACGGATCTGTTGGTTCTTTGGGCAGCCCATAGTACTTTCAATATTCTCCTCCATCACCATAATTCAAAGCATCATTTTTTTACAGTCTTCCTTATTCACTGTCCAAAAGTAATATGATAGATACTATGTTTTTTTGTTTGGTTTGGTTTGATTTTAAATCTTACTTGGTTTAAATTACCAAAAGCTAACACCATTTTTTCCCTTGACTTTGTTTTCCAGTATTTTGTCTATGTTATTATGAACTCTCAATTACACAAGTAATATACTTGTGTTTTGACTGTTTTCTGTTGTACATGGCTCTTACTAAGGCCCTCCTGGTGTATTTATTTATCCAGTCTATTCTAAAGACTTGCATTTCAGTTAGTTTTAAACTATATCCACTCATATAATAAGATCTTATAGTGAGAACTACATTTCTTTGTCCATGAGGGTTTAACTTTACAAATAAAATTAAATATTTACTTTTAGAGTAATTAAATTAAAATGTTAGTGTTCAGAAGCGTCATGTGTAGAAATAGTGACAAAGGAGTTAAACTTATTATTAGAAAATAACTGACCAAATGACATGATGTCAAAGTAAAATTAGTATCCTAGGATCTAACAACATTAAGGCAAACAGGACTTTTTGGTTTGTTTTCAGTTGGGGTAGCGGCATCACATTCTCCAGAGGAAGTTGTTTTCAGGCTTTAAACTTATTTTGTGGAGTGGGATAAGCTTATCAGTTTATTTTCTAGATGTTCCCTTTCATTTTTCAGTGGTTCAGAAAGAATTCGTTGGAAAACTATGTGCTCAGCACTGAATATTAGACACTGGTGGTGGGACTTTTTAACCTCCCTCCCAAATTTTACATGGTTTTCTAAAAGATCCATCTTTTTCTTTTTTGACCATATTAAAAATATCACTTGTGAGGTTCAAAGGAATATGGAATCTTGGTGAGAAGCATTATTAGTGGATTAGAATTTAAAATAGGGATAAAGTAGAAAGATGTGTGAGCCTGTAGGAAGGAGAAAAGTTGTTGGATACTAGAGGAAGTTGAGAAAAGAGATTGGAATAACAGATACTATACATGAATTTGGCAAAAGAAATATTAAGAAAATTGATGGAACAATCAAATATAAACTAGCAGTACTACTTAGAAAAAATTAGAATAAAACCAGAAACTGTGAACTGACTAATCTGTTCTTAAAAGGTGCCTTGAGGCGGTCAGGGTCTCACACCATTCAGACCATGTGTGGCTTTGACCTGGGTCCGGAAGGGGTGCCTCCTCCATGGGTATCTTCAGTATGCCTATGACGGCCGTGATTACTTCACCCTGAACGAAGACCTGAACTCCTGGACCGCAGTGGACATGGCCACTCAGATCACCAAGCGCAAGTGGGAAAAGAGCGATTATGCCAAGCGGCACAGGGCCTGCCTGGAGTGGCTCCAGAGATTACTGGAGAATGGAAAGGAGACACTGCAGAGTGCAGATTCCCCCAAAGACACATGTGACTCACCACCCCATCTCTGACCACAAGGTCACACTGCAGTGCTAGGCGCTGGGCTTCTACATGGCGGAGATCACCCTGACCTGGCAGCAGGATGGGGAGGACCAGACCCAGTACATGGAGCTCGTGGAGACCAGGCTTACAGGGGATGGAACTTTCCAGAAGTGGGCCACCTTGAATGTTCCCCCTGGAGAAGAGCAGAGATACTCGTGCCGTATGCAACGTGGGGGCTGCCTGAACCCCTCACCCTGAGATGGGAACCTTCCCAGCCCACCATCCCTACCATAGGACTGACTCATCATTGGCCTGGTTGTCTGTGAGGTCTTGTTCCTTGTAATTGTGGTGGCTGGAGTTGTGATCTGGAGGAAGAAGAGCTAAGGTGGAAAAGGAAGCAGCTATGCTCAAGCTGCAGGCAATGACAGTGACCAGAGCTCTGATGTGTCTCTCACAGCCTCTAAAGCATGAGACAGCAGCCTTGAGGACACAGTGATACACAATTGGATCACTGCCTACTTTGTGATTCAAAACCCCTGATGTCTCTTTTGCAACTGGTGTCTGAATATGTCTGCGTTCCTCTCAGCAGATTGCTAGGATGTGTTGGGAGTCACCCACCCCTGTTCACCAGGACCCCTCTCCACACTGATCATCGATGTGTCCTTCCCTGATCGATGTTTCCTGTTCCCACAGAGATGGGACTGCAGCATCTCCAGCAGTGATGTAACTTCCTGTTCCTCTGAGCTGCAGTGTCTCCCTTCTTTATCTAAAATGAGAATCTAAGAGTGATTTTGATTTTTCAGATTTTTGGAGTGAGGTAGATTTGGTCAGTTAATTAAAAGAGAAAATTTCATAATTTTAAGAGAGAAATAAATGAAGCCCTAAGAATGTTCTGTAAAAAAAAAAAAGGTGCCTTGATTTTTTTAAAAGTTATTCAAAAGTCAAATAGTCACAACACTAGTTAGTTGTTGTTGTTGTTAGTGCTGTTCAGTCAGTTCTGACTCATAGCAAGTCTCTAGGATTTGCAAGGAGCAGCTGGTAGGTGTGAACTGCTGATATTGTGGTCCAAACCAACCTTGTGGTCCAGTGCATTATTTGGCAGCACCACACCAGGACTCCACTACTTAGTGTAATATGTAAAATGCTTAGAACACCCCCTCTAAGACTGAAACTCAAAGGGAACACGTGAGCAGGCATGTAAGCTTGTTGATGACCACATTGGTCTACTGGTGAGTGAAAGAGGGGGAAAGGCAGCAATGAAGAAATGGGTTGAATTCAGTCACATTCCATAGACTCATCTTGACTTGGAGATGTAAGAGAGAAGAGGAAGGGCTGGTTGCTCCAAAGTGTGATAAGACCTGAGGACACCTGAGCCCGTAGACAAAGACATAGCCATAGAGGGCTAGAGCTGAGAGTAAAGCATCCAGCTGGTATGGAGTGAGAGGAGGCACACAAGAACACCCAAAGTTGCAGATAGTACCTACTTGCCCTAGCCTCGAAGGCTTGATAATCAGAACTTGACTAGAGAAAGATTTAAAAAAAAAAAGACAATTTTTGATAAAGGAAACAATGATAAATTGCTACAATTTTATGAACTTGACTTATACTTAAGGAGGTAGTAACTCTAAATACCAACAAAGAGGGAAAGAGTCTTTACATGCAGTATCAATGCTATCCCCTCTGTACACGGGGCAAATAGGATGGGCACCTTGCACATTGGCTACTGAAAATGAGGGGTGATAAAGGCACAAAGTGACTGGCTTACAAGGTTTCAAGAGGAAGTTTAATTTAATAGTGTGGGGGGAAAGAAAGTGTCGAACTGAATAGTTTTCATCTTGTCTAGATGGGTCTGGTTAAAAGAGATGGGGATAAGATTCTTATGACACAGTAGTGAGTAATTGTTATCATGACTAATTGCAGTTGTCACAGTTGTAAAGGTAGAAGTTTTGTAACAAAAACAGGGGAGTAGTTAATTTTACAGTCTAGAAACAAAGGACCCTAGGACTACCAAGGGAGAAGAGCACAAGCGGAATGTGAGACCTTATCCAGAAAACAAACTATACTAGAGACACTAGAGACGGATGCAGAGATGGGGACATGGAGAAGGGGAGCAGCTGAGGACTCTAGGTTCATGGGAAGAGAGAGACTGATAGCTGGTGGCCAAGAGGCACACTTGCAGAATGTGCCCTTCAGTGGTGTAAATTATTATATATGCCTGAGTATTTAAAAAAAAAAAAAAAAAGAGAGCTAAAGTGAATAGAAAGACATATTGTTAACTGATGGTACATAGAGGGGATTATAATCATTGTAATGAATAAGGTGTGTGATTTGTTGACTGTAGAACTGATGATCTGCCTATAAACTTTCACATAATCCACAATAAAAACCTTTAAAAAAAAGCGAGGAACCATGCTTTATACATGAGTAAGATCTCAGCAAGAATTTGTTGTTTTCATTGTTGAACTTTACTAATTCTGGTTGAAAACAAATATTCCTGTCAAATATATTTCTAAATGAAAATCTAACTGGTAAAGTTTATAATAAATTGTTAGGAAGGAAGCTATTTGGTAAGAGGCAAAGAGAAAGTAACCAAATCAGGTCAAATTCATGCTGTTGAAATATGATCATACTCTTTTATAATGCAATTTAAGTATCTACTCCAGATTGAGCAAAGTATTCCAGATAATAACTCTAGCATCTCTAGCCTCTAAAGTATGCCTCCAAAATGTATGTGTGACAACTGATCAGTGGCCTTTAAGGGAATCCCAAATCATGGTAACTCCATGTGTGCCAAAATAGAATAGTGCTTCATTATGTTTTCAGTAGATGATTTTTTGGAAGTAGATCTCCAGGCCTTTCTTCTGAGGCACCTTTGAGTGAATTCATACCTCCAATCTTTCAATTAGCAGTCAACTGTTTGCACCACTCAGAAACTTTCTTCTGTAGTATATAACTCACTGCCATCAACTCAATTCCAACTCATAGGGTGACCCTATATAGGGTTTCTGAGATGATAAATCTTTTCCTGAAGAGTAGCTGGTGGGTTTAAACCACCGACCTGGAGTTTAGCAGCCTGGTGCCAAACCTACAGCGCCACCAGCGTCACGTATTCTTACTGTATGTCATGCTGGAATTTATTTCATTTCACCTTACTTGTCTTCATCTTCTCAAATCAAATTAAAAATCCAGTGCAAAATCTGCCTGTGGTTCCTGGTAGACTGCTTTGCCAGGACTAGGCTCTTAACTATTTGCTGATAATTTATGTGGCTCATCTAACATAATCTTTATTTCAGTGTTTCTTAGTATATTCACACAATTGTGCAGCCATTATTGTTATTGATGCTGTTGTTAAGTGCCGTTGAGTATCCACCATATTTTCTAAAACAACATGCTCACACATATAATCCTCATAATGCACATAGGAAACTAATGCTTGAGGGATTTGCATGGTTTGGAAAAAAATGTATGCTGTGTGCATTATTTATGTAAAAATAGGTAGTTCAGAACATTTTCATTACCCAAAAAGAAAACCCCTTGCCCATGGGTCAGTTCCTTCACCCAGCCTGTGACAACCACTAATTTACTGTCTTTTTATACAGTTGCGTATTCATATAAGTCGGGTCATACAATATGTGGCCTTTATTTTCAGGCATCTTCCATTTAGCATAATTTTTTAAGGTTAATCCTTGTTGTTAAGTGCCATTGAGTCTGTTCTGACCCATAGTAATCCTATATAGGGTTTCCGAGGAGCGGCTGTAGCATATATTAATACCTCATTCCGTCCTGTGGCAGAATGATAACTTTATTTTGTTTCTGTACTACATTCTATTCATTGGTTGATGATCCTTTGATTTGTTTCCATTTTTTGACTGCTTTTAACAATTATGAATACGGTTACTATGAACATTTGTCTGCAATCTTTTGTATGGGCAAATGTTTTCAATTCCCTTGGGCAGATGCCTCAGAGTGGAATTGCTGGGATATATGAGTCCTGGTGTGGCACTGTGGGTTAACATGCTGAACTGCGAACCGTAAAGTCGGCGAGAAGTAAAAGAGCTAAACAGGAACTTTCTAAGCAAAACTCAGTAAGACAAAGCCTGCATTCAGAAAATAAAAAGTGAGGAAGACACTCAGCATTTCACCAGCTGAGAGAACTGGGGAAAAAAAAAAAAACTCAAGCCTGAACTTGGATTCTAAGAGCAAAGTATTGATTGATGCAGAAAGCATCAAAGGGAGATGGAAAAATCAAGCTGATCAGCCTCTCTTTGGAAACCCTGTACCGGGTCACGGAGTCAGAACCGACTCAACAACACTTAAAAGCAATAGCTAATAATGTTGTACTCTATTTTATATGCTGTTGGTCGCTTGTAGATCTTCATTCATCTGTTAGTTTGTCAAACTGTGGTGGCTTGTGTGTTGCTTTGATGGTGGGAACCATGCCACTAGTGTTAACAAATACCAGCAAATCCACTCATGGTGGGGAGGTTTCAGCAGAGCTTCCAGACTAAAACGGACGAGGAAGAGGGAACAAGCAGACCCTTTCTAAAAAAGATTAGCCCCTGAAAAGCATCTGAATAGCAGCAGAACTTGGTTTCATAGTGCCAGAACCTTATCCTCTCAGGTTGGAAGGTACTCAAAATATGACTGAGGAATGAATAGCTGCTTCCTCAAAGAAGAGTTGACCTTAATGATGTAGATGGAGCAAAGCTTGTAGGATCTTTATTTGCTTCTGTTGTTGTTAAGTGCTATCAAGTCATTGCCAACCCATAGTGACTCTGTATAGGGTTTCCAAGGAGCAGCTGGTGAGCTTGAACCACTGACCTTGCAGTTCAAATGGCTTGGCTTTGCAGTCTGACACATTAGCCCCCAGCACCACATAGATTTAAGTAACAATTGCCAAATCCAAAATCTTGAAGATTTATATGTGTGTTTTCTTCTAAGAGTGTTTATTTTCTTAGCTCTTTGTTTCATTATTTAATTCATATTGAATTAAGTTTTGCTTATGGTATGAGGTAGGGGTTCAAATTTATTCTTTTGCATGTGGTTTTTCTATTGATCTATGGGCCTATTTTTATGTTATACTACATTGTCTTCATTACGTTATAGTTTTGTTAATTTTGAAATCAAGAAGTGTGAGTTCTCCAATTTTCTTTTGTTAATTTTATTCCGTTTTTTCTATTTTTTAATGCTGTTGTGAATGGAATTTTAAATAATTTCATTTTGAGGTTGTTAACATTGCCGTAGAAATACAACTGATTTTTGTATGTTAATCTTGTATCCTATAGCCTTTCTGAACTTGCCTATTCTAATTCATACTCTTTCTAGGGACATTTATATTCTTACTCTTCAGTTTGTTTCATTCTTCCCTTCTTTATCTCCAGCCTTTTATATACTGCATATCAACTGTAGTTACCATATACAATTTTCCCTGTTTGCCTAGTCTTGCTCCTTTATGGAAAATAGCTTGTGTACATGTGATAAGCAAGATTGGACAGCTCAAAAGAAAAAGTTGTGAACATGTTGTGTCTGCATTCTCATTTAGTGCCATTTGGCTCTAGTATAGGATTGAAAATTGTGGATTGTGGTCTGATACTTACAGGTAAATGTTTGGTACAGGAGTAAATAAAATAAATTCCTTTGTTAACTATGTGAGGAGTCCTGGTATGGTACTGTGGGTTAACATGTTGAACTGCAAGGTCGGCGGTTCAAATTTACCAGATGCTTCTTAGAAATCCTATACAGGGTTGCTATGAGTCGGAACCAACTGGAAGGCACTTAACAAAAGCAACAACTATATGAATTGAAATTAACTTGATGACAACAGGTTTTGATTTTTTATTTGGTTTACAGTGTATATACAGGGGACATCAGAAAGTTTGTGGAAAAATGAATTAAAAGTTAAGATTTTTAAAAATATAAACTTTATTTCTCAACATAAACTTTACCAAAGTCAAGACCCTTTTCTTAGTGATAATACCAGCCATTTAGTCTATCCCTAAAGAACTGAGGAGCATGAGAATTTAATCATGTCAATGCATTCTGTTTTGCATTATTAAAAGAAGAAAAATAGGTGCCCTTTCAATAGTTTTTTTGGATTCGAAGCAAAAAGAAGTTAGAAAGAGCCAAACCAAAACTGTAAAGTGGATGCCTAATGATTTCCCATAGAAATCCTTACAAAATTGCCTTTGTTTGGTGAGAGGAATAAGCAGAAACATTGTCATGGTGGAAAAGACTTTCTAGTAAAGCTTTCCTGAGTGTCTTTTTTGCTATAGCTTTAGCCAACTTTCTGAAAAATCTCTCATAATAAGCAGATGTTACCAGTTTTTGACCAGCTAGAAAATCAACAAGCAAAATCCCTTGCGCATCCTAAAAAAGTTACTGTGACCTTTGCTCTTGACCTGTCTACTTTTGCTTTGACTGGGCAATGTCCACCTCTTGGTAGCCATTACTTTAACTGTGCTTTGTCTTCAGAATCATACTGACAAAGCCCTGTTTCATCTCGTTGCAGTTCTTCAAAGAAATGCTTTAAGATTTTGATTGCACTTGTTTAAAATTTCATTGAAAACTTTTCTCTGCAGCAGATCTGGACACAACAGTTTTGGCACCAATCGAACAGAAAACTTTGCTCGATTTTAATGTTTAAGTCAGAATTGTGTATTCTGAATCAATTGAGTGGTCTGTGGTGTTGGCTATTGATTTTGCTGTTCATCAGTCCTCTTCCATTAGGGAATGATCAAGATTAATTTTTTCCTCGTAAGTTGGCGTGGCTTGCCTGCTGCTGGAGGCTTCATCTTTGACATTGGAGTCTGGTTCAAACTCACGAGCCACTCAGAAATCCTATCTGTACAGGATCGTTGTGAGTCAGAACTGACTTGATGGCACTTAACAACAACAATATTGTTGTTGTAATGTGCCACGGAGTTGGTTCCGACTCACAGCGAACCCTATACAGGGTTTCCCAGGCTGTAAATCCTTATGGGAGCAGAAAGCCTCATCTTTCTCCCTCGGAACAGCTGGTAGTTTTGAACTGCTGACCTTGTGGTTTGCAGCCTGATTCGTAACCACTGTATTACCAGAGCTCTTTAGCAACAATACCCCTTCTTTTATTTTTTATATATTTTTTAAGTTTTATTGTGAATTGAGTGAAAGTTTACAGGGCAGATCATCAGTTTTACATTCAACAAACCATATACTTTATTTCATTACAATGATTATAATCCTCTCCATGTACCATCAATTAACAGTATTTCTCTCTATTTGTTTAGGTGTTTTTTTTAACACTCAGGCATACATAATCATTTAAACCACCAAAGGGCACATTCTGCATGTCTGCCTCTTGGCCGCTATCGCTTAGTCCCTCTCTTTCCATGAATCTAGAGTCCTCAGCTGCTCCCTCTCTCCATGTCCCCATCTCTGCCTCCATCTTTGGTATCGCTGCTTCTCTGGATAAGGTCCCACATTTCACTTCTGCTCTTCTCCTTTGATGGTCCCTAAGGTCCTCTGCTTCTGGACTGTAAGATTAACTTCTCCTCCATTTTTGTTACAAAACTTCTACCTTTACAATTATGACAGTCGCAATTAGTCATGATAACAGTTACTTTTGAATCATAAGAATCTCATCCCCATCTCTTTTTACCAGACCTATCTAGACAAGATGAAAACTACTCAGTGGGTACTCTTTATCTTCCCCCACACACTCTTAAACTAAACTCCCCCTTGAAACCTTATAAGCCAGTGCGTTTATCACCTCCTCATTTTAGGTAGTCAGTGTCTGAGTTGTCCATCCTTATCTACGCTGTATACAGAGGGGATAGCTTTGTTACTTGATGTGAAGGCTCCTTCCCTCTCTGTTGATATTTTTAACTACTACCTGCATGAGTATAGCTCAAGTTCATGGAATTGTAGCAATTTGCCCTTGTTTCCTTTATCAAAAATTGATTTTTTAACAACATCCCTTCTTAAAACAAGTTATATATCTACAGACTGTTGATTTCTTTGGGACATTGCGCCTATAAACTTTCATCAGTGATTTCAACATTCTTCCACCCAAGCTTCACCATCAATTTGATATTTGTACTTGCTTTAATTTTAACAGATTTCATGTTACTCTTGGTGGTGGTATGCCATCTAGTAGTTTCATGTTTCTCTTATAGGGACTCTTTTCAGACTGATGCCTTCTCATTCTTAGTGCCTCAAATTAGGTCTGTTTGTTAGTGCTGTCGATTTGGTTCCAACTCATACTGACCCAGTATAGGGTTTCCAAGGAGCAACTGATGGGTTTGAACTGCTGGCCTTGTGTTTTGCAGTCCAGTGCTGATCCTATAGTTCTATACCAGGAGTCCAAGATCCTATTTAAACATGGTATAACATGTTGTTGGTGGCATGCCACCAAGTCAGTTCCAACTCATAGCAACCCTTTATAGGGTTTCCACAGCTGTAAATCTTTACAGAAGTAGAAAGTCTCATCTTTCTCGCACAGAGCTACTGGTAGATTCAAACTGCTGACCTTGCAGTTAGCAACCCAGTTTGTAATCCACTATGCTACCAGGGTTCCTTTATAACAAGCTGGTGGCAGTGGTGTGTGCCATGTAGTCGGTTCCAACTCATAGCAATCCTGCATAGGGTTTCCAAGGCTGTAAAGCTTTATGGGAGTAGAAAGCCTCATCTGTTCTCCTGTGGAACCGCTGGTAGTTTTGAGCTCTGACCTTGAGGTTAGCAGCCAAACTCATAACCACTACACAAGTTTATTTTGGTGCAAAACTTTAAACTCCCTGCATAGTTTTTCATAATACACATTTTCCATGAACTTTTTGAAGACCCTTTGTGTATATGGATTCAAAATTCTAAAATCTTTATTAGGCAATAAATGGTTTGTCAGTGGTACCTCATTTAAGTAGATTATATTGTATGCATTTTACAGATGTGGAAATTGAGGCTTAGGAAGTAAAGTAAACAAGAAGGGGAAGAGGGATATGGTACAGCATAGAAGGGCAACAGGGAAGTAAGATTAAAAACTTGAATTTAGTTAATGCAGATAATACTGTAATTAAGTGAATGAGTCCTGGTGTGGTGCTTTAGGAAAAGTACTTGATTACTAACCATGAGGTTGGCAGTTCAAATTCAACATTCACTCCTCAGAAAGCCTATACAAGATCGTTATGAGTTGGCACTTAACAGCAACAATCTGTTGATTATGTACAGGAAGAAATAGTGATAAAAGATTATTTAATCATCAAA
Organism: Chrysochloris asiatica; assembly: GCF_000296735.1. Taxonomy (NCBI): domain Eukaryota; kingdom Metazoa; phylum Chordata; class Mammalia; order Afrosoricida; family Chrysochloridae; genus Chrysochloris; species Chrysochloris asiatica. The sequence continues at coordinate 389,098 of NW_006408948.1, forward strand.
TTCTAATTTTAAAAATCTGAGTCATAATGGAATCTAAAATGGCAAATGCACATATTTAAAAAATGCTTAGTTATATCAGCAATTAGTGAAGTAAAGAGTAAAATATAGTTTGCATATGTGTTATTTTGCTCAATGAGGATTAAATAAAATGAAGTACATAAAGTTTCCTAAAATTATTTTAATAAGTTATAGCATTCATCTTGTTAATACTCTTGATTCTCATCACTGACCTTCATGTATTATATTTGATATAGAGATGGGTAAGGTAGTTCTTGCCTTTTTATTTTAAACATTCAATTAGTGTTTTCTATACATTGTTTCTTGCTATGTTTAATACTCAAAAATCCTCATAGAGTAGATATTGTTTGCATTTCATAATGAGGAAATTGAGGTTTAGGAAGTTAGGTAATTTGCTCAAGGCTACATACCTTAAAACAGGAAGAAAAAAGTTTGAGCAAGAATTTTTCTGATTCTAAAACCTAATCTTGAACTTTTTATTGCTTTGTTATAATGTTTCTCTGCTTGTTACTTACATTATGCATAATACTCCTTGGATCCTTAAAAGGTACATAAATATGATTTGAAGCAGAGCTTTACACTTGGATTTTGATTTTATTTTTTAAAATCTCAAGTCTTTGCTTTTGTCTGTTGCTATTGTCTATTCTTTTAATGGTGCTGTATAAGGGGTATTGAAAAAGTTTGTGGAAAATGGAGTGAAAGGTAATGGAAAATTTCTGCATACTTTTTGATACCCTGTCATAGTACCTAGTTGTTGTAGTTTCAAAAATTTCCTAGGTCACTTTTCTTTGGAAAGTGGACGCTTGAAACTCATGGATGGCACTAGACTTTAGGTCCCTAAGTGAGTAATCTCAATAAAAGGAAAAATAATTTTAGGGGGAAAAAGTTAATAGCTAAAAGAGAAGAATGGGTAGAAATTGAGAAGAGTAGTACCAGCCTAAATTATTTTTTGTTGAAGACTCCAGTTTTAAACACTGTATTTTACTAGCAGAAAAAAATAGCTAGTATAATGTGATTGCCTTGTAGTCACTTAAAAATGAGTATGTGTTGTATTTCTTTTTTTAATTGATTTTCTATGGAAGTTTTAAACCATTTGCTTTCTTTGTGTTTCACCTTTCTTGGGGAATTTCACATCCAGTGCAAATCTTTGTATCAAGTTTTATTTCGTGTACTAACAGTAGAACTACATAGAAGGAAATCTGGAATTATAAATCATCTAAAACTTTGTATTTAGGGGTAGGATAAGCAGTGGCCTGCTAACCACAAAGTTGGTGGTTCAAATCCACCAGATGCTCCTGGGAAAACCGTATACAGTGTTGCTGTGAGTCAGAACTGATTCAGCAGCACTTAGCAGCAACAGTTTTTATTAATTTTATTTTTGTTGTTGAGAATATACATTGCAGAACATGCACGAATTCAATTTCTACATGTACATTTCAGTGGCATTGATTACATTCTTCAAGTTGCTCAACCATTCTCACTGAGAATCTGAGTTATTCTTCCTCATTAACATAAGTGTGCTGTTCCCTAAGTTTCCTTTCTAATCTTGCAAGATGCTGTCAGTTTGATCCCATATAGATTTTAAAAGAACACAATGCTCATAGAAAATGTTGTAGTTAAGCTATTTGTTTTTTTACAAGAGATAGTTTTAAGGTTTAAAGATTATCTCAGGACAATAGTTTCAGGTGTTTATCCAGCCTCCATGGCTCCAGAAATCTAGATTCCATGAGAATTTAAAATTCTGTTCTGCATTTCCCCTCTATTGATCACAATGCTTCTATAAAGTCTTTAATCAGAATGTTCAGTGACAGTAGCTAGGCACTATCTAGAATTTCTAGTGTCATAGCAAAAGGGACAGTTGTTCATGGAGGCAGTTAGCCACCCATTCTATTTCTTCCTCCTCTTCTGGACAATAAGGAGCTCTGGTAGCATAGTGGTTATGAATCAGGCTGTGAACTGCAAGGTCAGCAGTTCGAAACTACCAGCTGTTCTGTGGGAGAAAGATGAGGCTTTCTGCTTCTGTAAAGATTTACAGCCTCGGAAACCCTGTACAGGGTCACTATGAGTTGGACCTGAGTCCTGGTGTGGCACTGCAGGATAATGCTCTAGACTGCAAGTGCTAAGGACTTAATGGCACTTAAGCACAACAATTCTTGACTACGTCTCCCTCTGTTGCTTCAGGTAAATAGAGACCAATTATTGTTGCTTGGATGACAGCTTGCAAGCTTTTAAGACCCCAGGCACTAAGCAACAGAATAAGGTAGAACAGAAGCACTAAACACATTATTATACCAATTAACTAGCTGTTCCTCCATGACCCTAAACCATCAAACCAAAGAATCAAATCCATGAGGTGTTTACACATAAACAGTCTCAGCAGCTGCTCTCTCTTTTTTTCTTTTTGGTCTTCATTGTATGGGGTGCCCTTTTAAAAGTGAAGTTTTAAATGAAGTGGTCATGACTACTTTCAAAGGATTGAGTCCTGAATCATGTATCAGAGCCATGTTTCGTTCTTGATTAAAATTTTGAAAAACCAAATCCACTGCCAGCAAGTCAAATCCGATTCATCACTACCTTATAGGACAGAGTAGGACTGCTCCATAGGGTTTCTGAGGCTGTAAATCTTGACAGGAGCACATGGCCTCTTCTTCCACCCATTGAATGGCTGGTGGGTTTTGAACTGCTGGCTTGGTGGTTAGCAGCCCAGTGCCTAATCCACAGTAACACCAGGGTCCCTTTGGTTCATGATTGGTGGTGGTTATGTTCAGTGGAGTCGGTTCTGACTCATGGTGGCCCTGTACAGGATTTCCGAGACTGTAAAGGTTTACAAGAGCAGAAAGCCTCATCTTTCTCCCACGGAACAGCTGGTAGTTTCAAACTGCTGACCCTGAGGTTAGCAGCCTGATTTGTAACCACTAGGCTACGAGAGCACCTTTATTCCGTTTTATGCCGTACGTCTCAATCAACCTTCCTTCATCAACCAAACTTTTTTGTTTCATTATACCTTTTTCTTGTGTCATCAGTAACCTCATGTCTTTTTTTTTTTAACCAGTCAGAACATCCTTTGCAGTGTATATTAGTTTATTTAATTCTTATTTTTTGTGTTTTAGCTCCAAAGTAAAACCTTTCTGCCTAAGTTATTGACTGTCACTTCTTAAACACACATACACATAGTGTATGAAATTTTAATAATATTCAAGATTAATCATAGATTCTGTCATCAGAGACTGTGCATGCTGATCAATTAGGTAATGTTTTGAGTACTTTTTTTGGTATTATGGTAGACTTATTAAGTGCTGTGGAGTCGTTTCCAACTTACAGCAACCCTGTATAGGGTTTTAAGGAGGAGTTGGTGGGTTTCAACTGCTGTCCTTGTGGTTTGCAGGAGCAGAAAGCCTCACCTTTCTTTTGTGAGCAGTTGGTGTGCTTGAACCGCCAAGTTTGTGGTTTGCAATCCAGTGCTTATCTTACAGAGCCACTGTGCTCCCTCTGGCAAATATGTTAGACTGCTGCTGCTTCTGTGTGCAGTTGAGTTGGTTCTTCTCATAGCGACTTCTTATATGTAAGCTGTAAATCTTTATGGGACCAGAAAACCTCATCTTTTTCCCATGAAGAGCTGGTAGATTTGAACTGCTGATCTTGCAGCAAGCTGTCTAACATGTAACCCACTACACTACCAAAGCTCCTTTACAATAGGCATAAAGTTTTCGATGCTTTAGTTCATTATAACAGTAGCACTTCTTATACTTTTGTTTACAGAATCTAGAAGGAGCTAAACAGATGGAATTCTGAAGTTCATTCTTTATGATTTAGAAAACAGGTGTTTTACCCTGATATGTCTTTTTTAGCCATGATGATGATAACAGTAGTAGCAATAATAGCTAATATTTATGATGAATGAACTCACAGTTCTGAATGTTTTACTTGTGTATGGTGCTGTGGGTCAAAGCACTGGACTGCAAAGTCAGTTTAAACTGCAAGGTTAAGGTCAGCAGTTCAAGCTCACCAACCACTACTCAGAAAGCCTGTACAGGGTCGCTGTGGGTCAGAACCGACTCGACGGAAGTTGACAACAACAACTGTCATTTCAGGTACAGGTATAATATTATCCCCATTTACATATTAGGGATATGCTCACAAAGAACATGACATGCCTAAGGGATGAGAGACGGCAATTCTGCAAGCAATTAAAATGATCGCTTGCTCCTCCTAAGCTCAATTAGAGTATAAGCTGCTTGAGATGGACAACTTGACATGTTTATTGTTTTATTTCTAGTACCTAGTACAGTGTCAAGCATGTGGTATTTGCTCAGTTATTTTGAATAAATAAATGTGGTGGTGAGAGGCTAATTCACTACTAGCATTAGCCAAGAGCCTTCTGGAGGGAATCCATACTAAACTTATTTGCATTGCATCTACTTTGTCCTTTGCCTGGAATGCCATTTTCTCTCAATATTATTTGGCAAGTTCCCATTCTTCGATTTTCAACATAATTCTGTCTTTTCTGTAATGTCACTTTTAGGCAGGATTGTCATTGCCTTCTCTGTCCTCCTATTTTTCTTTTTTAAAAAAATTATTGTAATATCTGTTGCATCATATTGTAATTCTCTTCTCCTAGACTTCTACTCTTAGTGTAGGCCAGGAGAACAGCAATGGTAAGACTGTATTTTATTCATTAAAAAAGATATTAGCCTCATGCACAATTCCTAGCATTTGGTAGGTGCTCACTAATTGTTTGCTGAATGAGTTCGTATTGTTGTTGTTGTTATGTGCCGTGGAGTCGGTTCCGACTCATAGCGACCCTGCACAGGGTTTCCGAGGCTGTTAATCTTTACGGGAGCAGAACGCCTCATCTTTCTCCTGCGGAACCGCTGGTAGTTTCGAACTGCTGACCTTATGGTTCGCAGCCCGATTCGTAACCACTACGCTACCAGAGCTCCTTAGCAAACTAAAAATTGTACACGAGTGGTGAGGCACTTTATTTAAATGCTATCCTCTCCGAATTGCTGTCATTTGCCTTATGTGATTTATTGTTTTGATTACTCCTTAGTGTATGAAAAAAATTTCCTTTAGACTGCTTTCTCTCAGAAATATTAATATTTGAAAAGATAGTACCCAGGGTTTTCTAAGAAGTTCTCTGTCAACCTTACCTTTTAGGGGGAAGTTTTAAGAAAAGCAGGGTGGGGGAGCATCAATGAATAATGTGATGATAGAGAGCCAGATATCATTGAAAATTTTAGTATAGAAAAGAATATATTAGATTAAATTCTAGGGAAACAAATGGAAGGGTCTTTTATTCCAACAGTTGATAGTTTAGAAGTGAAACAAGTATTCAGGAATCCTGGGTGTTACAAATGGTGGGTAAGACTGATAAATGAAAGGTTGGAAGTTCAAGTCCACCCTGAGGTACCTTGGAAGACAGACGTTGTGACCTTCTGAAAAAAATCGGTCATTGAAAACTCTACGGAGTCCACAGGCATTGCAAATTACTTGAAGGCAACTGGTAGTTGCTATGAGTCAGAACCGATTCAATGGCACATAACAAGTATGCATACTTATAATATGGATCTAATGTGAGGGAAAAATCAAAGCAATACAAACTTAGGTACACTGTAGAACAGTTTCAGAGTCCTGATGTTGTAGTGAGTTATGTGTTGGGCTGCTAATCACAAGGCCAGCAGTTCAAATCTACCAGCCACTACTTGAGAGAACAATGAGGCTATCTCCTCCTATAAAATTTACAGGGGCATTTCTACTGTCCTGTAGATTCACTGAGATTTGGGAATCAACTCAATGGCAGTGGGTTTGTTTTTTGAGGGGCTTTTGTGTGTGTGTGTGTGTGTGTGTGTGTGTGTGTGTGTGTGTATGTTTTTAATACTTTTGGGGGCTTTGGGTTTTTTTTGTTGTTGTTGGGTTTTTTTTGGTAAAACAGTTGGCAAGAATTCTTCCAAAATGTCAGTGTTATGAAAGACCAAAGAAACATAGGTTGGGAAATTGTTCTAGAATAAAGGGATGGAAACAGACACAAACAAATGTAATGTGATCCTTGATTGATTCTGGATTGGGAGAATAACAGCCTTAAAGGGCATTATTGGGACATTCTGTACTACAAACCATAAGGTCCATGGTTCAAGCCCACCTGATGCTCTACAGGAAACAGATGAGGCTTTCTGCTCCTGTGAAGATTTAAAGCTTTGGAAACTTTGGAAACCCTATTCAGCGTCATTCCACAGCACTTAACAACAACAATTGGAATATTAGGGGAAGTTTGAATATGGACTGTGTATTAAATAATTGTATCAGTGTTAAGAGAGAAAAAGGATAAAGCATAGGTGGCAAAATAATTGTTTTAAGTATATAAAAACAAAAAGCAATTATCTCAATTAGCTTTAGAAATTCTGCCCCCATACATCTCTTTGAAGGAACCCTGGTGGCTTAGTCATTAAGTACCTGCTGCTTGCTGAAAGGTTGGTGGTTCGAACCCACCAGGTGTTCCACAGGAGAAATATATGGCAGTGAGTTTTCATAAAGATTACAACCTTGAAAAGCCTAAGGGGCAGTTTCTCTCTATCCTATTGTCAGAAAGAGAGTAAAAAACAAGACTATATGATTGTAAAGAATATGGTACCACTGTTTCTGCCCACAATTCTCCCTACTCATCTGGGTTTGGTATTTCATTACAATGGCCACACAGAACTCAGAGACCATACTCAGTTATAGAGGTTGTTAACAGGGTCAGAAATGCTCAGGGTAAGTTATCCCGTTTCAAGAGGTAGCATATGATCAAGAGCCAATGATACTGAAGGAGGAAGTCCAAGGTGCACTGAAGGAATTGGTAAAGAACAAGGCACCAGGAATTGATGGGATAAAAATTGATATCTTTCAAGAAAGTGAGGCAGCATAGGAGGCACTCACTCATCTCTGCCAAGGAATTTGGAAG
>NW_006408948.1:396845-418944 GCF_000296735.1 Chrysochloris asiatica
AGTCAAGAAATCAAATGACGTATTGCATTAGGTAAATCTGCTGCACAAGACCTCTTTAAAGTGTTGAAGAGCAAAGATGTCAGCTTGAGGACTAAGTTGCACCTGACCCAAGCCATGGTATTTTCAATAACCTCATATGCATGTGAAAGCTGGACAGTGAATAAAGAAGACTATAGAAGAATTTATGCTTTTGAGTTACGGTGTTGGAGGAGAATATTGAAAGTGCCATGGGCTGCCAAAAGAACCAATAAATACGTTTTGGAAGAAATGTAGCCAGGGTGCTCCTTGGAGGCCAAAATGGCCAAACTTCATCTCTCATACTTTGGACATATTGTCAAGAGGGACCCGTCACTGGAGAAGGATATCATGTTTGGTAAGATGGAGGGTGAGAGAAAAAGAGGAAGACACCCAACAAGATGGATTGGCCAAGTGGCAGCATCGATGAACTCAAGCATGACAACAGTAGTGAGGTTGGCCCAGGATTGGGCAGTGTTTCCTTCTGCTGTACATAGGTCGCTATGGATTGTTGCCAACTTGATGGCACCTAACAACAACAACAACAAACTGGTAGGTTTGAATCACCAACCTGGTGGTTCACAGTCTAGTGCTTATTCTAAAGCATCACATCAGGAGTCCCACTACTCTACAGTAGAAACCAAAGGAATAAGAGCGAGGAGGGAAAGACAACCCATCTCTTAATAAAAGGAACCTCTAGACTTCTCAGACCTTGTTTTTGTTAAATTCCATCTAGTTTATTCCAACACATATATTTCCAAGGAGCAGCTGGTGGGATTGAACCCCCCACCTCATAGTTCGCTGCCCAGTTCTTACTCTACAGTGCCACACCAGGACTTTACTGGTCTGTAAAACAAGTTAAATATCTTATGGAGTAAGTCCCCTGCATAGTGAAGCTATAGGAATACTAGTAGTGTGTAGTGGGTTACAGGTTGGGCTCCTAACCACAAGGTAAGAAGTTCGAATCTGCCAGCCATTCTTCAAGAGATAGATGAAGCTTTCTGCTCCTGTAGAGATTTTCAGCTTGAGAGACCCTATACAGGGTCGCCATGAGTCGGTACCAATGCCACAGCACATAACTACTACCTCCATAGTTGAGCTACCTTCACAGCAACTGAGAGTCCAGCTGTGTCTGCTTGAGTATATTGTCCTTTTATATTACGCTGTGGAATAATGCTCTAGGCTGCAAAGCCATTTGAACTGCAAGGTTGGCAGTTCAAGCTCACCAGACACTCCTTGGAAACCCTATACAGGGTCGCTATGGGTCGGAACCAACTTGACGGCACTTTACAACCTCAACAACATTTTCCTAGATATAAAGATTTTTGTCTGTTTTTTTTTTTTTTTTTTTTTTTTTTGTGTGTGTGTGTGTGTGTCATCTACGCTACTTTGGGGTCTTGGTGTGGCACCATAGGATAAGAACTCAACCTCAAGGTCTGTTTGAACTGCAAAGTCAGCAGTTCACATTCACTAATCACTGTGAGTTGGAACTGACTTGGTGGCACTTAACAACAGTAGCAACTGTGGTTTGTTTTTTTGTTTCTCTTCATTATCAAGTAGTAAACCTTAAGAACCTTTGTTGTTACTGTTTCAATGATCCATTTCCAAGATATAGAGTATAAAATTAGCTTTGAAATTATTTTAAAGTTTTTTTTCTTATAAAAATAAGGTATGCTATTTTTGGGAAAAACTTTTATATAAAGAAGAAAATAAGTAACAACCTTAATGTCATAATCCCTTAGTGTGACGCTGTAGGATCAGCACTGGACTGTGACTCACAGGTCGCCATTTGAAACCCACCAGTTGCTCCTCAGAAATCCTATACAGGATCACTACAAGTTGGAGCTAACTTGATGGCACTTAACAAAACAACAGTATAGTCCAGAGAACCCCCATGAAGTGTAATGCAGTACTGTAAACACATGTTTAAAATGTAAATTTTTCATTTTGACATACAAACATACATCCATGAAGCTATCAACACATTTAACTTACCCATTACTTCAGAAGTTTCCTGAAGTCCCTTCTTAATTCAAATCTTGAAGTATAGAATAGTGGAAAAGGGGTCAGACCAAGGGAAAGTGATCATGCGCATTCTGAAAAACAGCTGTCTCCTTTTGAGGGATGGACAGTACAGTCTAAGGTCAAGTGAGGGGCTGCTATCACCACCCAAATCTGTTGACCATTATTTGTCCCCCAGTGTTGTTGTTAGATACCACTGAGTTGATTTTTACTCCTAGTGGCCCTACATACAATAGAACAAAACACTGCTGAGTCCTGAATCATCCTCTAAATAGTTGTCATGTTTGCAACCACTGATGCAGCCAGCCATTGTATCAAAGCATCTCTTTCAGAATCTCCCTCTTTTACACTTTAAGCATGATATAATTCTCTGGAGACTAGTTCCTCCTGATAACTTGTTCAGAGTATAAGAGTAGTAAACAGTATCAATGAGGGGACTATAAAATGTTTGGGAAAAAGGAATTAGAGGCTAATGGTATTTTCCCACATTTTGAAACCCCCTGTAGACATTATCAATAACAATGTAAGTTTTAAGATATAAATCTTACTATTCCCTTAAATTTGGCATTTTTAGGGAATGTTGCTGTTGCTAAGTGCCTTCAACTTCATAACGACCCTGTAAAGGAGCTCTGGTAGCGTAGTGGTTACAAATCGGGCTACGAACCGCAAGGTTAGCAGTTCGAAACGACCAGCTGTTCTGCGGGAGAAAGAGGAGGCTTTCTGCTCCCGTAAAGATTTATAGCTTTGGAAACCCTGTTCAGGGTCACTATGGGTTGGAACCGATATGACGGCACTTAACACCAACAACAACAAAGGGTTTCCTAGGAGCAGCTGGTGGTTTTGAACTGATGGCCTTGCATTATCTATCCATACCAGGAGTACCAGAAATATATAAACATTTTTAAAAGTCTTGTTTCATATAACCCAATTGTTTTCCATAGTGCACGTAGCACTTTTTACTCTCATCAACAGTATATGAGTGGACTTCAAAAAGTTTGTGGAAAATCCCATTTTTTTACAGTTCCATTTTCCATAAACTTTTTGAAGTCCCTCATACAAGTGAGTCTCTGTTTCCTAGAAGGTACCCTCTCATACCTTCGTAGTCAGTCCTATCTCCCACCACCAGCCCTCTCTGTGGTTTTGCCTTTTCCAGAATGTTTTTAAATAGAATTATAAAAATCTGAGTCTTCTTTTGTTTATCATAATGCTTTGTGTTTCCTCTATGTATCAATATTTTTTTCCTTTTTATCACTGAGTAATATTTTGTTGTAATGTGCCACCATTTGTTTATCCATTCATTAGTTGATAGACACTTGGATGATTTCTAAGTTTGGGGCAATTATGATTAAAAAGGCTGTTAATATTTACATACAGACTTTTGTGTGGACATATGTCTTTATTTCTTTTGGGTTAATAAGCAATAGTGGGATTGTTGGATTACATGTTAAATTTTTAACTATATATAATGTCCAAAGTTTTTCAAATTGATTATATTAGTTTCCTAGGACTGCCATAACAAATTACCACAACTTTTGTGACTTAAAACAACAAAAAGTTATTCTTTCACAGTTCTGCAGGCCAAATGTGAAATGTTGGCAGGGACACTCTTTTTAAAGACTCTTGGGAAGAGTTCGTGCATGCTCTTATCAGTTTCTGGTAGTTCCAGGTGTCCCTTAGCTTGTGGCTGTATAATTCTAATCTCTGTCTTCTGTTAACATTGGATTTAGAGCTGACCCAAATAATTCAGGATGATGCCATTTTGAGCTTTTTAGCTTAATAATTAAACATGCAAAGTCTCTTTTTCCAAAAAGGTTCTATTTGAGGGTTAAAATGCAGACCTATTTTTTGAGGACCACTGTTCAACCGACTATAGTGTTGTACCATTTTTCATTTCAATAAGCAGTGTATGCGAGTTCCCTTTGCTCCATATTCTCATTATTACTTGATATTGTCAGTTAAAATTTTTTTAGCTCTTTTAATAAGTGTGTAGATATTTTAGTTTAAAATTGAATTTCCTAAATGACTAATAATGTTGAACATTTTTTCTTTGCCATCTATTTTTCTTTTGTGTTGAGTCTATTAATACATTTGCACAGTTTTTAATCGGGCTGTTTGTTTTCTCACTATTGGGAGATTTTTATGTTTTGGATACTTACCCTTTATCAAATATGTGCTTTGCAAATAAATATTTTCTTCCAGTGTATGACTTGTCTTTTCATTTCTAAGCAGTGTTTGTTGGAAGACCAGAAATTTAAAATTTAGATGAGGTCTGTTTTTGACATTTTTGCTTGTGTTTTTCTTTGGTCACTGTATTAGAATTGTTTGATATTCTCTTATCTCTTTCTTATTATCTAGTTATGATAGAGGGAGATTGCTTCAGTACTAGAGGGCATTATTGGGATAGTGGATGAAGTTTGAATATGGACTTTTTAGAATGGAGTCATGGTGTGGCTCTATAGGATAAGCACTGGACTGCTAACCACAAGGTTCACTTGTTCAAACCTACCAGTCGGTCTTTGGAAACCCTGTACAGGGTTGCTGTGAGTCAGACCTACACTTAACACCATCAACTTTTTAGAACAGAGCTGCTTCTCACTTCATCCTTTCTCCTGGGCGCAATCAGTCTTTCATGGATGGTACAAGAGAAGTTAAGGAATGGATGCCATGTCAATGTCGCGTCAGCTGCCCCCTAAGCAAGATTTTCTTAGGGTTTTTATTTGAGTCTTACAGACTGGTAGGTTTGAACAGTGTTGTTAGGTAGCAGAATTTGATGAGTAATTGCCAATTTGGTCTTTCAATTGAATACAATAATATTGGATTTGTACACAGTCAGATTTATGTTGTTTTGTCTGTGATGCATGATTGTTTATCTTTTTTGTGTATATTTCAGAATTTTGTGAACTTGCATCTTACAGTTCTTCAGGTGTTTCCACTTACAAAGTTTTTATTATATGGGCTTCTTAATTATGTCAAAATGTGTGTTTGTGGATTAGGAGCTGGGCTGCTAACCACAAGGTCAGCAGTTTGACTCTATCAATCGTTTCATGGGAGAAAGATAAAGCTTTCTGTTCCCATAAAGATTTTACAGTCCTGGAAACCCTGTACAGGGTCACTGTGAGTCAGAACTGACTCGATTCCGACCCATAGCGACTCTATATAGGGTTTCCGAGGAGCAGCTGGTGAGCTTGAACCACTGACCTTGCAGTTCAAACGGCTTTGCAGTCTGGCGCATTAACCCACAGCTCCACACCAGGACTCCAGGTGGTGCACAACCATTAATCACCAGTTTCCTTTAGAAATCTGGTGTGGCGCTGTAGGATAAGCACTGGACTGCTAACTACGTGATTGGCAGTTCAAACCCATCAGTCACTCTTTAAAAACCCTACAAGTTGGAACCAACTTCATGGCACTTAACAGTGACAGCAATAGTTTTCTTTATACATTTTTATATACAAACTCAGACTCACTGCCATCAAGTTAATTCTGAGGCTGTCCCACTATCACACTGTAGGATAAGCACTGGACTTCTAACTGAAATGTTGGCAGTTCCAACTCACCAGCAGCTCCTTGGAAACCCTTATATGCAGGGTCAATATGAGTCAGAATTGACTCATGGCACTTAACAACTTTATAGAATTCCCTGAGGCTGTAAATCTTTATGGGAGCAGAAAGCCTTATCTTTCTTCTGCAAAGTGGCTGGTGCGTTTGAATTGCTGATCTTAAAATTAACAGTACAATGCTTATCCTACATTGGTTTATATTGTATTAGTTTATCTTAAACACATAGGGAACTGCCTACTTAAAATAATTGGTGGTGGTTATGTGCTATGGAGTCAATTCCGACTCATAGTGACCCTGTACAGGGTGTCCAAAGCTGTAAATGTTTATGGGAGCAGAAAGCCTCATCTTTCTCCCACAGAACAGCGGGTAGTTTCGAACTGCTGACCTTGACAGTTCACAGCCCAACTACACTACCAGAGCTCCTTATTTAAACTAATTTAAGCATATATAAACTTTAGTAACATCTGTATTTCAGAGGGTGGCTCTAAATTAATTTCTTATATTTAAAGTTTACATAGAACCACAGACAATAGAAGATGTAGATTTGTATGTTTGAGGATGTTTTTTTTGAATCTATTATAGAAAATATGAGTGAACCGTATTTCTCAATTAATTTGGTCCCTAAACCAACCCTTTCAAATTAAGTAAATTACAGGCTAAAATGGCCTTATTAGAGGGAGTTCTGAGGTAAATACGAGTTCAACATTATCTTTTATGCTACAATAATTCTTGATGGGAGTTTTGTTTTCAAAACAGTACCCTTATGAAAAAGCACAAAGTAGGTTGCTGTATCATAGCTATAGATTGACAAGTAGAGAATTATATTTTCATATTAAGAATGTATAAAGCTTGAAATGTTTGAAACAAGTTTATTTGCTTAGTAACATTTTCTGTAACCTGACTTTTTAAATGGTACTCAAAAGAGGATAGGTATCTTTTCAAACCACTTGTATTTCATCAGTCTCATTTAAGACTTTAGTTTGCCTTCAGATAAGAGAAGTAGTTTACAACAGAGTAAAATTCTGTGTTTATAAAAGCTATTTTAATGAAATGCCAGTTTTTCACAATGAATGTGAACAGATCAGAATTGATGCTTAACTGTTTAATTTTACATTGAAATTTTGATAAATCATGGCTCATTAATAAAGTAGAAAAATCAATTGGTAATCTTTAATGTTGAAACCTAATTTTTCCCCTCAGTGTAGTTCATAAAGTGTATTGCAAGTTTACATTGTCACCCATTTTGTACTCCCTTGATTTTTATACAATGACTTTGGATTTTGATCAGTTTTATAAAAATTGCATTTTTATTATAACTCCTGTATTCTTCACACTTATCCTAAACGTGTTAGTTTGATATTTTTGCATGAATAAAATTATTGTATTCATAGTACAGATTAACTCTCATCTTGAGGTTTCTCAGTCTAGGAGTATATTTTTAGAAATAAATTTTGAGTCCATAGATCGTAAGTCTTTGCTGTTCAGTTTTCCTTTGGCACATTAGTAGTGAGTGTCATATGTGTCATCTAATATAAAATGTGGGAAGTATCATGCAAGCACACTTCTTACATATCTCCAGTATCACTTTTGCTTTTTGTCTTTGGTATGTGGGGATGTAGAGAAGCAGCTTTGTTTACCACAGGTTTTATTCCAACTTAGGTTAGACCTTTCTATTTACTCATTTTATGAAGTTGGGCAAGTGATTTAGCTTCTGTGTTTTTGTTTCTCATATATCACCAAATCTGTTTGATGAGGTTATTCGGTCTCACTATTTATGTTCAGTAGCAATTTTGTAAAGAAGATAAATGCCAAAAGGAAAATTTTTGGTAAATTGGTTTACCTTTCCTTTCCTTACCTTACCTTAACTGTTTGTTTGATGATAGGATAGTAAGTTTGTAGAAGAGTTGAAATACAGCTTTCTCTTCTACTACTGATATAAGATACTTTTAGGTACTTTCCAGTAATGTCTTTGTAGACAATTTAAAAAAATAGACATTTAAAATAAAAGATTTCTAGTAATTCTTCCAAATGAAGCTGACTTTTATGAGCTAATGGTGAGGTTCTTGCAGGTAAAATGTTTCACATTTTTTCGCTTTTTATAATTGAAGGCATCATTTTATTGATATAATCTCTTAATTTGATAACTCAGTAGTTTTGGGAGACAGTGGTGCTTCACTGGTATAATTCTGCCCTTCTCTGAAAGAAAACTTTAATTCAGTTGCGGGCTAGTGCACCTCAGCCATAGCCACCACCCTTCTGGTTAGTGGAGCCTTCTGTGGTGCTATGATGTTGGACAGGTTTCAGTGGAACTTCCAGACTAAGATGGACTAGGAAGAAAGGCCTGATGATCTACTTCAGAAAAATCAGTTGATGAAAACCCTATGTATCACAATGATGTGATCATGGGAATGGCACAGGACTGGGAAGTGTTTATTTTCCTGTGAATGCGTTCAACATGAGTTGGGGACCAACTAAAGGGCAGTGATCACAGGTAATCTTTAAATGTTATTGACTGCTTTGGCTTTCTGGGCAGTCTGTATTAGATGATAATTCTTTGACTTTGATGTGAGACTAAGGTAAAGTGACAAGAACCTTAAAATCCTAGGTTGTTAAAATGTTTACTAATATTTGTAGACAGTTCTTAAATAGTTCTATATAAGAATTAAAACTTGAGATCTGGCCATTTCTAGTCTTATAAATGGATAGGGCAAAATGCAATTTTGAGTGTTTGAGTGATGATTTATTACCATGCTATATATTCCAAATGAAGGTGGTTAAAAATTGTTCGTTAGTTTTGTGCATTCTGCTAATTGCCCTATAGATGGCATTGTTACAGTTTCCCTGCTCATGTTTTTGCTTCTCATAAAGATCCATTATTGTTTCATTTGGGGGATTTTTTGATTTGTTAATGTAGGTTGCTTAATTGATTAGTCTAGATCAGATAATATAACTCTACGAGCGTATATGTAAACATAATTTGCCCCTAAAGTGATACTTAAAATTTTTATGTTTAAAAGTTACAACTGCAGTTGGCATGGAATACTAATAGAATTAACATAGAATAAGTTATTTAATGAATTATTAGTTATTTATAAAATGTTTAAATGATGTGATTGTATTTTTCATGTTCCTTGAGGAAATTTTATGTAAGTTCATGTGGTTTCACAGTTCATCAGCATTATGTTGTTGTTGTTATGTGCCTATGAGTCGGTTCCAACCCACAGCGACCCTGAACAGGGTTTCTGAGGCTGTAAATCTTTATGGGAGCAGAAAGCTTCATCTTTCTCTCGCGGAGCAGCTGGTAGTTTCAAACTGCTGACCTTGCGGTTCACAGCCTGATTTGTAACCACTACGCTATCAGCATTATAGAATTCTTTTTCAGGAAATTTAATACAGTGATTAAGAACACAGGTTTTAGAAATAAGATATGAGTCTGTATCCTGCCTCTTGTCTGCAAGCTGGTAAGGACAGGAATTCTGAATTGTCTTTTTCTATAGCTGTATCCAGTGTCTGGCACCTAGTGCCAATAAATTTTTTATTTTGGTAATATATATATGTATAACAAATTATGTCATTTTTACGTTTTGTTTTTTTTTTTAGTGTAAAATTCAACCACATTAATTAACTTGCAACATTGTGCAACTATAAGCACAATAACTCCCCTTTCTCCCTCACTCCTACTCCCATTCCCTGGTAACCTCTAATCTTTTTGTTCCTGTGAATTTGTCTATATTTTATGTGAGTGGAACACTGCAGTATTTACCTTTTGGTGCATAGCTTATTTCCTCCTGTAAGCTATTGTGGATAATGCTGTAACGAACATTGGTGTGCCCATGTATCTGTTTGACGTACTACTTTCAATTATTTTGGGTTTATACCTAGGAATGGAATTGCTAGGTTGCTGGATCACATGATTAGTCTATGTCTAACTTTTTGAGGAGCTACCATACTGCTTTCAACGGTGGCCTCACCATTTCCTTACCTTGCATCACTTCCTTTCCTTTTTCCCAGAGTGGTACTGTGATTTCTTCTTAATCATATGTGTTACTTTTCTGTTGGAAACAAGTTCTGTCTTTGTGTTTTAGTTGATGACATTTCATGCCATTGCTCTAGTTCTTCATATTTACCAGTCTCTTGGTTCTGCCCACAATGACCACTGGAGACACACACTCATTTTTGCCAAGATATTTGGAAGACAGTTTCCTGAATTGAAGAGATCCATATTTGTGCCCATTTCAAAGAGAGGTAACCCAATGGAATGAGGAAATCATAGGACAATATCGTTAATATTGCATGCAAGTAAAATCTTGCCAAAGATAATTCAAAAACAGCTGCAACAGTCCATTGACAGAGAATTACCAGAGGCTCAAGCCATATTCAGGTGAGGTCATGGAATGAGAGATATCATTGCTGATGTCTGATGGATCTTGGCTGAAAGCAGAGAATACCAGAAAGGTGTTTGTTGTTAAGTACCATGGAGTCGGTTCTGACTCATAGTGACCCTGTACAGGCTGTAAATCTTTACAGGAGCAAGAACGCTTCATCTTTCTCCCGCAGAACCTCTGGTAGTTTCCAACTGCTGACCTTGAAGTTGGCAGCCTGACTTGTAACCACTACCCTCCCAGAGCTCCTTAGAAAGGTGTTTACCTATGCTTTATTGAGTATACAAAGGCTTTTGACTATGTGGATCTTGACATTTTGGACAGCATTGTGGGAAATAAGAATTCCAAACACTTGATTTCATGAAAACTTGTGTTCATAAAGAACCTGTCACAGACCATGAGGCAGTAGTTCAAATTGAACAAGGGTTGTATTCTTTCACCATATTTATGTAATCTGTATGCTGACACAGAGGAAAGATTGAAGTTGTTAGAGACGTCATTTTGCTTGGATACTATTATCTATCACTCATGGAAGCAGCCATCAAGAAATCAAATGAAGTATCATATTAGGCAAATCTGCTGAACAAGACCTCTTTAAAAAGTGTTCAAGAGCAAAAATGTCAGTTTGAGGACCAAGTGCACTTGACCCAAATCATGATATTTCCAGTAGCATCATATGCTTGTGAAAGTTGAACAGTTACTAAGGGAGACCATAGAAGAATTGATGCATTTGACTTTATGATGTTGGAGAGAAATTTTAAAGTACCTTGGACTGCTACAAGAACAAACTAATCTGTGTTGGAAGAAGTACAGCCAGAAACCATCTTAGAAGCCAGGATGGTAAGACTTCATCTCTCATACTTCAGACATATTATCAGGAGTTCTGGTTGCGTTGTGGTTACGAATCAGGCTGCTAACCTCAAGGTTGGCAGTTTGAAACTACCAGCTGTTCCGCAGGAGAAAGATGAGGCTTTCTGCTCCCGTAAAGATTTACAACCTCGTAAACCCTGTACAGGATCACTATGAGTCGGAACCGACTCCACGGTACATAACAACAACAACCATTCCATAGAGAAAAACATTATACTTGGATTGGCACAGTGGCATCAACAGTGTGCTCAAGTGTACCAAGGATTGTGAGGATGGCGCAGAACTGGGTAGTGTTTCATTCTGTTATCCATAAGGTTGCTTGTTAGGAGTCGGAACTGACTCAGGGCACCTAACAGAAACAAAAACAATGACTAACAATATTTACTGAAAGGAATTGTTTCCAAAAAAATGTGGCACTTTAGAGTACTTGAGAGCAGAGCAGTAAAATTAGTGTGAATTTTGAAATCAAATAAAGTCTTTAAAATGAATTTTAGTTTGTCCCATTATTTAATAAGGTATTACTTCATGGAGGTGTTTTGATTACCAAATGAGATCATATACATATAACAAACCAAACCACTGCCTTCCAGTCAGTCTTTATTGGAGTAGAAAGCCTCATCACTCCTGCAGAGCAACTGATGGATTTGAACTACAGCTATGAGGGAGGTTAGTATCCTACAGTGTCACCAGGATTCCTTAATGTATGTGTAATGTGCTTTCTAAACCATCTCTTTCTTTTTGTACAAGACAGAAGTAACAATTTGGGACTTAAGAACTTATTCATAGGATGAAAAAATTAATTATCTTCTTAGCTGTTCTCTGAATATTTTCCCTGTGATTTGCTAAATGATCCCGTTCTTTTTTCAGTAAAATCAGTGCCTGGATATAGCAGGAAAGTAAAGAGACTGGGAAGCGTTGAACTAACTTTCCAAGGTGCAAACTTTACCATTTTATCTCTTTGCTTCCTCTTTATTTGTAAGACAAAGGAATTGTGCTCTATGATATATAAGATGACTTCCTACTCATCAATGATTCTATTCAAAATGGTAATTATTTTTAATTAAGCTGCCATCTTATAGTAAGTGAAATAGTCTTTAATTATTTGCAGATGACAGTATATGTGTGTGTGCTTAAGTAACATTGTTTTCCTTATTACTTGTGAAAGTCAAGTGCAAGTTAGCGTGAAATATCACCAAATCATAGTGTCTTTGTTTGAATTCTCAGAGAATTCTTTAAAATTATGGTTGGTTATCTTTTTTTTAAGTTTTTATTGTGAATTGAGTGATAGTTTACATAGGAGAACATCAGTTTTACACCATCATTTCATTACAATGATTGTAATCTCTGTGCATCATCCTTCAACAGTATTTGCTTCTATTCCCTGTTGTTGTTTTTTTCAGGGTGTGGGTAGGGATGTACACAGAAACACTCAGGAATATATAATAATTTAACATATTTGGTTATCTTTTTAAAGGTAAAAACATTGAACTTAGGGAAATGTTTATAGTTAGCAAAAGATTAATATCCACATGAAAATTTTAATTTACAGTTTTGCTGAGTTATAATTTACATGATACAAAAATGTACACAAGCCCCCTCTAAGACTGAAACTCAAAGGGAACACATGAGCAGGTATATAAGCTTGCTGGCGACCACATTGCTGAGTAGAAGGGGGGAAAGGCAGCAATGAAGAAATAGCCTGAGTTCAACCACTTCCCATTGACTCCCATTGACCTGGAGATGAGAGAGAGAAGAGGAAGGGGCTAATTGGTCCAAAGTGTGGTGAGACTTGGGAACTCCTGAGCCCATGGACAAGGACATAGCCACAGAAGGCTAGAGCTGAGAATGAAGCATCTGCAGATATGAAGTGGTGAGGGGAGATGCACAAGAATACCCAAACTTGCAGATAGTAACCATTTGACCTAGCCTCGATGGCTTGATAATCAGAACTCTACTAGAGGAAGAATTTAAAAACAAACAAACCATAAAACCTTTTTTTTTTGAAAAAGGAAACAAGGGCAAATTGCTAAAATTTGATGAACTTGACCTGTACTCATGGAGGGATGGGCAACTTAGATATTGGCTACCTAAAATGAGGGGGTGATCGAAGTGACTGGCTTGCAAGGTTTCAAGGAGTTTAAGAGTGTGTCGGGGAAGATAGAGTCCCCACTGAATAGTTTTCATCTTTGTCTAGATGAGTCTGGTAAAAAGAGATGGGGATAAGATTCGTATGATTCAATAGTGACTACTTGTTTTCATGACTGATTGCAACTGTCACAATTGTAAAGATAGAAGTTTTGTAACAAAAACAAGGGAGTAGTTAATCTTACAGTCCAGAAACAGGACTCTAGGACCATCAAGGGAGAAGAGCGCAATCAGAATGCAGGTACTTATACAGAGAAGCAGTGACACCAGAGATGGAGACAGAGATAGGGACATGGAGAAAGGAAGCAGTTGAAGACTCTAGATTCACGAAAAGAGAGGGACTGAGAGCTGGCGGCCAGGAGGCAGGCTTGCAGAATGTGTCCTTTTGCGGTATAAATTATTATATATGCCTGAGTGTTTAGCTAAAATGAATAGAGAGAAGTACTGTTAACTGATGATACATGGAGGGGATTATAACCAATGTAAAGAAACAAAGTATATGATTTGTTGAATGTAGAACTAATGATATGCCCTGTAAAATTACTCTCAAATTGCAATAAAAATAAAAAAAAAGAGGACACTCAAATTTGAACTTCAGATTTTAAAAAAATGTACATAAGTACAGAGTTGAATGATTTTAATGAAATTATGGGATTGTGTAACCATTAACACAATCCAGTTTAGAAGTTTTCTATCACCCAAATATTTCCCTTAACCGTATTTGCAGTCAGTTCTCCTTCCCTACCCTATTTAGGAGCTCTGGTAGCATAGTGGTTACGAACAGGATGCGAACTGCAAGGTCAGCAGTTCAAAACTACCATCTGTTTCACGGGAGAAAGATGAGGCTTTCTGCTCCCATCAAGATTTACAGCCTCGGAAACAACAACAACAAGCAACTATTAAGGAGTTCTGGTAGCGTCGTAGTGGTTACGAATCAGGCTGTGAACCTCAAGGTCAGCAGTTCGAAACTACCATCTGTTCTGTGGGAGAAAGATGAGGCTTTCTGATCCGGTAAAGATTTACAGCCTCGGAAACCTTGTACAGGGTCGCTATGAGTCAGAACCAACTCCATGGCACATAACAACAATAAGCAACTATTAATCAATCTGCTTTCTGGATCTATAAAATTTTATGTAAGTTTCATCTAAAACAAAACATTACATATAGTCTTTTTACATCTCACTTCTTAGACTTAGCATAATTTTGGGGGGGAAGGGGTAACATGTACCATTATGTTCTACTTTTTTATTGCTGAGTAATTTTTACTGTACTGGTGTACTGTATTTTGTTTATCCATTCGCTAATTGATAGACACTTGAATCATTTCTAGTTTTTTCACTACTGCGTACTGCTACTTTCAACATTCATTGGATAAGTTTTCGTGTGAACATATGTTTTCATTTCTCTTGGATAGATCACTAAGAATGAAATCACTGGGTCTTTGTAAGAAATTGCCAAACTGTGTTCTGAAGTGGTCATACCATTTTACATTCCTATCAGCAGCATAAGGAGCCCTGGTAGCTTAGTGGATTACTGGACTGCAAACCACAAGGTCATCCATATGAATCAACCAGTCACTCTACAGGCGAAAGATGAAACTTTAAACTGCTCCCAGAAAGATTTACAGCCTCCAAAGCCTTATAACAGGTTGCTATGAGTCGGAACCGACTGGATGGCACTTAACATCAGCAGTGTTAAGAGGGGTCCAGGTTCTGCACATCCTCACTAACACTTGGTATTATCTTTTTCGATGATAGCCAACTTAGTGGGTGCAACCTGGTATCTCAGTGTAATTTTTATATGCATCTTCTTGGTGTTGTAGGGTAAGCACTGGACTGCTAACCACAAGGGCTATGGTTCAAGGCACCAGCTGCTCCTTGGAAAACCCTATACAGGATCGGTATAAGAAGTGACTCGATGGCGCTTAATAACAACAATAAATGGCTAATATTGTTGAGCACTTTTTATGAGCTTGTAAGTCATTGGTATATCTTCTTTCATGAAATATCTATTCACACAAACCTTTTGCCCATTTTAAAACTGGGTTGTTTGTCTTACTGAGTTGTGAGAGTTCATTTATATTCGGAATACTATCTCTTTATCAGATACACAGTTTGCTCATATTTTCCCCTTGTCTTTTGCATGACTTTTCATCTTCTTCTTGGTGTCTTTTGAAACACAAACTTTTTGAATTTTAATCAGATTCAACTTACCAGTTTTGTCTTTTAAAGCTCATGCTTTTGGTATTTGCAAAGAACTCTGCCTAATTCAGAATTGCAAAATGTTTCTCATATTTTCTTTGCGAGCCTGGTCATTCCATATGATAAGCACTGGACTGTGAGCCACAAGGTCTGTGTTTTGAGCCCACCATCCACTCCACAGAAGAAAGACAAAGCTTTCTACTCCTGCCAAGACTTAAAGCCTCTCCTCAGAAACGCCATACAGGGTCGCTATGAGTCGGACCCAATTCGAAGGCACTTAACGGCAATGACAATGAAATGCTCTACAGTCATTATGAGTTGGAACTGACTCAAGGGTGCTTAATAACAAATAGCATAGTTTCTTTTGGATATTTTATAGTTGTAGCTCATAATTTATGTTTTCAATCCTTTTGTATTAATAATTCTGTGTGCTGCTAACCATAAGGTCAGCAGTTCGAGTCCTTGGGAGAAAGATGATGCTTTCTGCTCTTGTAAAAATTTACAGCTTCGGAAACCCTACACAGGGTAGCTATAAGTCAGAATTGACTCAACACACCACCACCATGCTAGTATGAGATAAGAGTCTAAACTCAGTTTTCTGCCTATGGTGGTTGTATGTCATCAAGTCGGAGTCGGTTCTGAATCATAGCGTCTCTGTGTATGGTTTCTGAGGCTGTAAATTTTTACAAGAGCAGAAAGGCTTCTCTTTCTCCCGCAAAGCACCTGGTGAACTGGAACTGCTGACCTTGCATCGTCTTTTATGTAGTTTAAAAAAAGGTATTTGTAATGAAGAAGTCTTTGGTCTTGCAAAATTCTTTCATATCATCTTCAGCATTGTTTCTATCACCAAAACCATATTTTCTAATTACGGATCCTCCCTCCTTGTTTCAAACGTTTGCATTTCAATTATTGCTAATTATTGAATTATCAATACATCTTGAGTTTATGTTTGATCAGTTTCAGACTGGATTAATTGGTTGTTGTTGTTGTTAAGTGTGGTCGAGTTGATCCTGACCCATAGAGATCCTGTATAGGGTTTCTGAGGAGCAGCTGGTGAGCTTGAACTGCCAATCTTGCAGTTCAAATGACTTTGCAGTCTGGCACATTAACCCACGGCGCCACACCCTCCTTGTAGACATATGGATACTATCCTATCACAGACAGCATTATATTTAAAGATAAATCTTGAAATCTTTTTTTTTTTTTTTTGGTGATGACTGAGACTCCATTCCTCTTTAGTTTGTCATTCCCAGCAAAGTAAACCATGATTGTCAGTCAAATTCAAACTGGCCAGTTTAGCTCATTTTAATGCTTATTAGAAACAGTGGTCTGTAGTTACCTTTATTGGTTGGTTTTCTTTTCTTTTTTTTCTTTTGCAAAAAACAGGATAACAATGTCAGATAGTGCTTTAATATACTAGAAGACCAAATGGAACTAATTTTTATTTCATACATACTCCATTTAATTTTTAAACAACTACCAGTTTTCCTAGATTCATATTTTGTGCATTCCATGTTCCAATTATTAATGCGTACAGTTGTTGCTCCTCATTTTGACTTGTGTGCTGCCCTCCGCCCCCCGCAAATGTAGGTCCCAAAAACTTTACTCCATTCTCGTGCATCATCAAGGTGAACTCTACTTTGAGGAAGCAGGTACTCCCTGTTGTATTGTGAGTGCCTTCCAACGTGAGGAGCTTATCGTGCAGCACTATATCTGACAATATTTTGGTGCTATTCGTAAGTTTTCATCTTCAGGTACTATATCTGACATTGTTCTGCTACTATTCATTAGGTTTTCAGTGGCTCAAAATTCTGAAGTAGTATTCTTCTCCTTTTCCTAGTCTGTCTTAGTGTGTGAAAGCTCAACTGAAACCTGTTACCATGGGTGATAAGACCCAACTGGTATTCAAAATACCATGGCATAGCTTCCAGCGTCACAGGAACACACAAACCACCCCAATATGACAAACTGACGAGAGGTTGTGGGAATTATAAAATGCTTAATTCATCACAGTTTTAGTTACATTTTTAGCTCAGTATTTTAGCTGTAGTGAAAAACAACTTCTGATGAAGGTTCAAATAGATTTGGTTCCAAATGGTATATATATATATTTTTTCTCCCCCCTTTTAGTTTCACATCTTCTACATGTACATTTGTGATAATTGCAATTAGTAATAGTAACAGTTATCTGTTACTGAATACAAAGAATCCTATACCTATCCTCCCCATCCCCTTTTACCAAACCCATTTGGACAAAAGAAAAATTATTCAATGGGGATTCTACCTTACCCTCCTTGTTCTGAAACTAAGCACACCCATGAAAGCTTATAAGCCAGTCACTTTGTACCTTTATAACCCCCCTGCCCCCATTTTTGGTAGCCAATGTCTAAGTTGCCCATTTCTATCAAACCCAGTGTATTGATTTGATTCTTGATGTGAAGAATCCTTCCCTTTCAGTTGGATTTTTTTTTTTATGTTTTATTGTGAACTATGTGATCGTTTACATGGGAAAACATTAGCTTTACATTCATCCTATCGTATGTTGTTTCATTGCCTTGGTTACAGTCCCCTCCATGCATCATCAACCAACCAAAGGGTATACCCCACAAGCCTGCCCCCTATGATCAGCACACAGCCTCTCTCCCTCTCTGGGTCTAGAGTCCCCAGCCACTCCATCTCTCCATGTCATAGTCTCTGCCTCCATCTCTGGCGTCATTGTTTCTCTGGGTAGGGTCCCGCACTCTGCTCTTCTCCCTTGATATGGTTCCAGGGACCTCCACTCCTGGACTGCAAAGTCAACCACTCCCCTCCTTTTGCTACAAAACGTCTACCTTTACATTTCCAACCCTCACAGTCAGTCCTGATAGCAATTATTCACTATTGTGCCACATGAGTGCTATCCCCATCTCCTTTCATCAGCCCCACCCACACAGATTGGATACTACTCAGTGGAGATTCTACCTTCCTTCACGCCCTCTGGATCTAGGCTCCCTCTTGAAAGCTTGTAAGCCAGTCACTTCTTGCCTTTGAAGGCCTTCCCCCCCCCCTTGCTCATTTTGGTTAGCCAATGTCCAAGTTGTCCATCCCTTTCTACCCTGTGTATGGAGGGGTTGGGAACAATCCTCACTGTAAAGATTTGTTCCCTCTTTTGAGCTACTGCATCCACAGGTGTAGGTCAGGTTCATGAAATTGTATCAGATTACTCTTTTTTTCCTCTCCTTACTTCTTCTAGTTGAGCTCTGATCAATCCAATCATTGAAGCCAGGTCAAGTGGGTATTTTCTCCATGTATGGGCATTCTTGTGCATATGCCCTCTCTTTTTATCAGCTGGACGCTTCACTCTCCACTCTAGTCCTCAGTGGCTATGTCACTGACTGGGGGTACCTATTTTTTTTGTTGTTGCAACTTTTTACTGAGAATTGAGTGAAGATCGTCAGTTTTACATTCAACAGAACACATCATATACTTTGCTTCATTACATGGTTGCAATCCCCTCCTTGTACCAGCTGTTAACAGTATTTACCTCTATTCTCTTTATCTGTTGCAGTCCTCCCTGTGCCTCCCCACCTGCATATTGCCAGCCCTGTCACCCATGTTAACCTGTGTCTGTCCTCTAGCCTGTGAATAATTTCCCCTCCCTACCCCACCTGTAGCCATCATAGATTCTTTTTAACTGTTTAAAACATTGGTTTCATACAATATTTGCCCTTTTGTGATTGACTAATTTTACTTAGCATAATGCCCTCCAGGTTCAACCATGTTGTAAGGTATTGGACAGATCCATCGTTATCCTTCAATTTTTTTGTAGTATTCCTTTGTGTGTATATACCAAAGTTTGTTTAACCATTCTTCTGTTGATGGACATTTAGGCTGTCTCCACATTTTTGATATGTCTCTTGTAGACAGCAGATTGAAGGATCCTGCTTTCTTATCCATTCATCTCTCTGTGTCTCTTGACTAATACATTTAATCCACTTACCTTCAGTGTAATTATCAATAGGTATGAATTCAGTGTAATTTTCTGTGTGTTTCTTTTTTATTTATTTTTTTGTGGTGCTGCTGGAATGTATGCTAACTTCATTCTGTTTGTGGATTTTCATTTTCATTTTCATTTCTGTTGTGTTAATGGAGTCCTGGCGTTGCACTGTAAGATAAGCACTGGACCACAAGGTCATTTGGAACCTTGCAGTTAATCTCACCAGCCGATCCTCGGAAACCCTAGGGTTGCTATGAATCAGAACTGACTCAACAGCACTTTAAAAGATAGAACAATGTTTACTCATTCTTTCTGAGGTCCCCCCATTTTTTATTTTGAGTGCAGATGTGTTATTTTTCTTTGAGAATGTCCTGTAATTTATTAAATTTTTTCCTTCTTAAGGCAGGCTATTTTATCTTAAATTCGACTTGACTTCCTTGCCATTTGGAAGTTCTGTGTCTACACTATTCCCTCTGTTTGCTTTGTTTTTGTTGTTGTTAGGTGCCATCGAGTCAGTACCAACTCGTAGCGACCTTATGCACAACAGAATGAAACACTTCCCAGTCCTAGACCAACCTCACAATCTTTGCTACACCTGAGGCCATAGCTGCTGCCACTGTGCCAGTTCATCTCGTTGGGGTCTACCTCTTTTTCTTCAAACCTCAACTTTACCAAACATAATATCCTTCGAACCAACAGATCTGTGTTGGAAGAAGTGCAGCCAGAGTGCTCCTTGGAGGCCAGGATGGCCAAACTTCGTCTGTCATACTTCAGACATATTGTCAGGAGGGACCAGTTGCTGGAGAAGGATATCATGATTGGTGAGGAGGGTCAGAGAAAAAGAGGAAGATACTCCCCTCTCCCCCCAATTGAGATGGATTGGTAAAGTGGCAGCATCAGTGGGCTGAAGTGTGGCAACAATTGTGAGGGTGGCCCAGGGTCGGGCAGTGTTTCATTCTGTCATGCATATGGTCACTATGAGTTGGTATCGACTCGATGGCACCTAACAACAGCAATATACTTCTCCAGGAACTGGTACTTCCTGATAATACATCCGATGTATAAGAGAAGAAGTCTGGCCATCCTGGCTTCTAGGGAATATTATGGCTGTACTTCTTCCAACACACATTTGTTTCTTCTTTTGGCAAAAATAGTATTGTTATTTTTAATGCTCTTCTTCAACACCCTACTCAAAATGCATCAATTCTTTCTATGGTCTTCCATATCCACTATCCAACTTTTACATGCACATGAGGCATGTAAAATACCATAGCTTGATTCAGATGTCCCTTAGTCCCCAAACTGACATCTTTGCTTTTGAACACTTTAAAGAGATATTGTAAAGCAGATTTGCCTAATGGAATACATCCTTTGATTTCTTGACTGCTGCTTCCATGAGTGTTGATGGTTGGTCTGAGCAAAATGAAGTCTTTGCAACTTCAATCTTTTCTCAAATTAAATGGATGTTGTTTATTGGTCCAGTGGTTAGGATGTTTTTCTTTACAATTGAGATGCAACCCCTCTACTGAAGACAGTGCTCTTTTATCTTCATCAGTAAATATTTTAAGTCCTCTTCATTTTCAGCAAGCAAGGTTGTATATCACGGTTTAATGAGTCTTCCCCCAATCCTGATGCCATGCTTTTTTTTGTTTGTTTGTTTTTTGTTTTCATATAATACAGCTTCTCAAATTATGTTTTCAGCATACAGATTGAATACATATACAGGTGAAAGGATATAACTGTGGCACACACCTTTCCCAATTTTAAAACATTTGGTGTTCTCTTGATCTATTCCAACAAGTGCCTCTTGGTCTACATACAGGTTCCTCATGAGCACAATTAAGTGTTCCGGAATACTCATTCTTCTCAGTGTTGTCAATAGATTGTCATGATCACTACACAATCGAAAGCCTTCCGTAGTCAATTAAGCACAAGTGACCATCTTTCTAATATTATCTGCTGTTAGCCAAGATCCATCTGATGTCATCAGTGATATCCCTTATTCCGTGTCCTCTTCTAAATCTGGCTGGAACCTCTGGCAGTTCTCTGTCAATACATGGCTGCAGCCATTTTTGTATTATCTTTAGTAAAACTTAACTCGCATGGGATATCAATGACCTTGTTGGACGATTTCCGCATTCTTTTGGGTCACTTCTCTTTGGAATAGGCACAAATATGGATCTCTTGCAGTCAATTGGCCAGGTAGTTTGTCTTCTAAATTTCTTGGCATAGATGAGTGAGTACCTCCAGTGCTGCATCAGTTTATTGAAAGATTTCAATTTGTATTCCATCTATTCCCAGTACCTTGTTCTTTGCCAATGCCTTCAGTGTAACTTGGACTTTTTCCTCAGAATCATTGGCTCTTGATCATATGCTACCTCTTGAAACCGTTGAACATGAACCATTTCCTTTTGGTACAATGACTCATGTGTATTCCTTCAATCTTCTTTGGATGCTTTCTGCAGCATTCAGTATTTTGCCCATAGAATCTTATAATATTGCAAGTTGAGGCTTGAATTTTTTCTTCTGTTCCCTTAGTTTGAAAAATGCTGAGAGTTTTTTTTCTCTTTCAATTTTCTAACTCTGGGTCCTTGACATTTAGAAATTCTATATCTACACTATTCCCAGTGTTTGCTTTGTAGTAGACTTCATTATACATTGATATAACTGGTTTCCTATTTTCAGTCATTAAGACAAGAAAGAAGGAAAAGGTCAAAATGGATGTCAGAGGAGACTCTGAAACTTGTTCTCCGGCGTAGAGAAGCTAAAGCAAATGGAAGAATTGCAGAGGTCCAAGAGCTGAACAGAAAATTTTAAAGATCAGCTCGAGAAGATAAAACCAAATACTATAATAAAATATGCAAAGATTTAGAGCTGGATAACCAAAAGGGAAGAACACGGTCAGCATTTCTCAAGCTGGGGGAACT
>NW_006408948.1:420380-465945 GCF_000296735.1 Chrysochloris asiatica
GTTCTGCTGTGCATGGGGTCACTATGAGTCGGTTCTGACTTGATGGCATCTGACAACAACAACAACAACAACAAGGTTTGTTTTACTTAAATGTTGTTGTTGTTAAGTTCCGTCAAGTTGATTCCGACCCATAGCGACCCAGTATAGGGTTTCCAAGGAGCAGTTGGTAAGCTTGAACTGCCTACCTTGCCGTTCAAACAGCTTTGCAGTCTGGCACATTAACCCACAGTGCCATACCAGGACTTTAAATAGCTGTATTGATTTCTGGTTGGTGTTATCATGTATGGTATCTCAGGTTGCTCTCTGCTGTTGTTGGTTCTCAGTCTAAAGAACACCATTTAGCATATTTTCACAAAATTGTTCTCTTGTTAGATGCCATCAGGTTGGTTCTGACACATAGCCACTCTATGTAGAACAGATCAATACACCAACCAGTCTTGTGCTCTCCTCAAACTACTGCTACGCTTAAGCCATTTCTGCTGCCACTGTTCCAGTGCATCTCATTGGGGGTTTCTCTCTTTTTCTCTGACCCTCCACTCTACCAATCATGATTCCCTTCTCCAGGGTCCGGTACCTCCTGATAATAGATTTGTTTGTTCTTCTGAAAATCCATTCTATCTTTAATATTCTCCTCCAGCAGTATAATATATCAATTCTTCTATGGTCTTCCTTATTCACTGTCCATCTTTCACATGCTTATGAGGCTATAGAAAATACCATGGCTTGGTTCAGATGTACCTTAGTTCTCAAATTGACATCTTTGCTTTTGAACACTTTAAAGAGATCTTGTGCAACAGATTTGCCTAATGCAATATGTTATTTGATTTCTTGATTGCTACTTCCTTGAGTGTTGAAAGTGGATTCAAGTAAAATGAAATCTTTGACAATTTCCATTTTTTCTCCATTTATTATGATGCTGTTTATTGGTCCAGTGGTGACGATTTTTGTTTTCTTTACATTGAGGTGCAACCCATACTGAAGGGTGTGGTCTTTGATCTTCATGAATAAGAATTTTAAGTCCTTCACTTTCAACAAGCAAGGTTGTACCATCTGCACATTGTAGGTTGATAATGAGTGTTACTACAATCCACATGTCATATTCTTCATATAATTTAGCTTCTCAGATTATTTGCTCAGCATACAGATTGAATAAGTATGATGAAAAAATACAACCCTGGCACACACCTTTTGTAATTTTTTGTGACCTCGAACTGCTGCTGACTTCCTGGTTCACAGTTCATTGCTTATCCTACAGAATCATTGTATTCCAGTATCATTCAGTAAACTAGCTATAGGAAATAGAGTCACAAAAGCTAAAGAATATGAGTTGCTGGATAGAAGGACTCATTCATCACAAGTACTGAATGTTGCATTACTACCTCTTCATGCTACATCCTTACTTCCCTTATTAATCCTTAATGTTAAAGGTCAGTCCCAATCACTGTGGTGCATATATATTTGGTTCCTTTGCTCCTCCTCTTATCTTGACAAAACTACAACCATGGTTAATTCTCACCCTTGATGTTTAATGGTACTGAAGAAAAATAATACAATTATGGAGTCCTAGTAAGGATCTCTGGTAGCATAGTGTTTATGAGTCGGGCTGTGAACCGCAAGGTCAGCAGTTTGAAACTACCAGCTGTTCCGCGGGAGAAAGATGAGGCTTTCTGCTCCCGTAAAGATTTACAGCCTCGGAAACCCTGTACAGGGTCGCTGTGAGTCGATTCCGACTCCACGGCACATAACCACCACCACCAGTGTGGTGCTGTGGGATAAGCACTAGACCGCAAAGTCCGTTTGAATTGGAAGGTTAACAGTTCAAACTCACCACACGCTCCTCGGAAGCTCTATACAGGGTTGCTATGAGTAGGAAGCTACTTGTCAGCACTTAACAACAACATGATAACCAATTTCACTTTAAATTAATGACATTATTTGTGACACTCTGTTCATATGCTACTCAGCAATTGTACCATACTTCTGTGGACATTCACTCCCCCACGCTCCTAGATCTGTTTCATATTTTTTCCTCTTTTAAAACCTCCAGCATTTCTTCTTCCATTCTTAATTGTAGCTGATGATCTTCATGCTTTTTAGTAAGAATATTGAAGTTATCAGGAGAGTTTTTTTTAAGTATGTGGCACCACCTCATTTATCTACCAACCTCTATATCTATACTCTGCCTTCGTTTCTGTTACTGTTACTGTAAATTAATTGTTTCTATGGGTTGGAATCTACTCGACAGCACTTAACAACAACAACCTCAAAAATAAGAACCTACTACTGTTCGATCTCATTGTACATTAGTGTCATCTTAAGTCAGAGACTAGCTCAGTAGCAGCTAACTACAAATACCATTGGAGTCCTGGTGTATGGCGCTGCAGGTTATGCACTGAGTTGTTAACCACAAAGGTGGTGGTTCAAACCCACCAGTCCCTCCACTGAAACCCTGTACAGGGTTGCTATAAATTGGAACCAACACAACACTTAACAACAATAACATTGAAAATGAGCATAATTTAGAAAAAATGCATCTCATCCTCAATGTGTTATTGTTGGTTGCCATCAAGTTGGTCCGACTTACAGCACCTCTGTGAACAAGCAAACAAATCACTGCCCATTGTTTCTGCCACTGTGGCATTCCATCTCATTGTGGGTCTTCCTAGTCTTTGACACCTCACTTTACCAAGCATGATGTTTTTTTTTCCAGGAATTGGTCCCTGCTG
This sequence comes from Chrysochloris asiatica, assembly GCF_000296735.1. Classification (NCBI taxonomy): domain Eukaryota; kingdom Metazoa; phylum Chordata; class Mammalia; order Afrosoricida; family Chrysochloridae; genus Chrysochloris; species Chrysochloris asiatica. Next base: position 423,107 of record NW_006408948.1, read on the forward strand.
ATAACGTTTCCCAAGTATGAAGACGAAATCTCTCCATCCTTGCTTCTAAGGAACATCCTTGCTGTACTTTTTCCAAGACAGATTCGTTTGTTCTTCCTGCATTTAATGGTGCTTTGAATATTTTGGTCAGCAACATAATTCGTATAGATTCTTATTCAATATCCAACTTTCACCTGCATATGAGACAATTGGAAATACCATGGCTTGTGTCAGGCAAACCTTAGTCCTCAAACTGTGACATCTTTGCTCATTAATTCATTCAAGTGGTCTTGTGCAGCAGATTTGCCTAATGCAATACATCTTTGATTTCTTGAGTGCTACATCCAGATGTGTTGTTTGTGGATCTAAGCAAAATGAAATCTTTGACAACTTCTTTGTTGTCCCCATTTATCAAGATATTATTTCTTGGCCCATTGTGAGGCTCTTTGTTTTCTTTACATTGGGGTGCAATCCGTAATAAAGGCTGTAGCCTTTGATCTCATCAGTAAGTATTTTAAGTCCTCTTCACTTTCAGCAATCAAGGTTGTATCATCTGGATATCACAGGTTGTTAATGAGTCTTCTTCCAATCCTGATGCCACATTCTTCTTCATATAATTTATCTTTTTGGATTATTTACTCAGAATACATACTGACTAAGTACGATGAAAGGATATAATGCTGGCACACACCTTGGCTGATTTCCTACTATTCAGTATCCCCTTGTTCTGCCTCTTGGTCTACATACAGATTCCACATGAGCACAATTAAGTGTTCTGTAATACCTACTCTTCACAATGTTATCCATAGTTTCTGATGATCCACATAGTCAAAAGCTTTTGCATAGTCAGTAAAGTACAGGTAAGCATTTTTCTGATATTGTCTGGTTTTAGCCAAGATCCATCTGATGTCAGCAATGATATCCCTCATTCCATGTCCTCTTCTGAAACTAGCTTGAACCTCTGGCAGTTTTCTGTCAATGTTTTGTATTCTTTTAAGTAAAACTTTACTCACAATATCAATGATATTGTCCGATGATTTCCGCATTCCGTTGAGTTACTTCTATTTAGAAATTTGGTCACAAATATGAATCTCTTCCAGTCAGTTATCCAGGTAGTTGTCTTCCAGATTTCTTGGCATAGATGAGTGAGTGCCTCTAGTGCCAAATCAGTTTCTTGAAAGATTTCCATTGGTGACGTCCATCAGTTCCCAGAGCCTTGTCCTTTGCCAGTGCCTTCGGTGCACCTTGGACTTCTTCCTCCAGGATCATTGGCTCGTGATAATATGCTGTCTCTAGAACTTAAACCATTTCTTTTAGGTAGAGCGACTCTATACTCTTTCTACCTTCCTTTTTTTTTTTTTTTTAAGTGTTTATTGTAAATTGGGTCCTAGTGTACAGGGGAGATCATCAGTCTTACACTCAACAAATCATATTTTGTTTCAATGCAATGATTATAATCTCCATGCAACATTGGTTAACAGTATGTACCTCTATTGCTCGCCCCCCTTTTTTTAATGTACAAAAAAACACACAAAAAAGATACATTTATTTAAATATCCAAAGAGCACATTTTGCAAGCCAGCCTCGTGTCCACAGACACACAGTCTTTCACATTCCTTGCATCTAGAGTCCTCAGCTGCCCTTGCCTCTGTTTTCATCTCTGCTGTCGCTGCTTTTTCTGGTAAGGGTCCCAGCTCAGCTTATTCTCTTCCCTCTTGTTGACAACAGCAATCTTTTGACTAGTAGCCGAGTGCTTAACACTGCATTACCAGGGCTCCAACACTTATCATATATTAATTATTCCACTTTTAAATAAAATGCAGTATATGTACTTTAACCCTCCATAGTTAAATCAGTATTATCCAAGTCCTGGTGTGGCACTACACGATATTGTGCTGGACTGCGAGGCCAGTTTGAACCACAAGGTTGGCAGTTCAAACTCACCAGCCACTCCTTGGAAACCCTATACAGAGTTGCTATGGGCTGGAACCAACTTCACGGCACTTAACAACAACATCAGCAATTAGTAAGAAGGGGGTATGGCGGTATTTGTATCTTTTTTGATGCTTTCTGCATTATTCAATATTTTGCTCATAGAATCCTTCAGTATTTCAGGTCGAGGCCTGAATTTTTATTTAGTTCTTTCAGTTATTGAAGTGTTCCCTTTTGGCTTTCTAACTCCAGGTCTTTCCACATTTCATGATAATACTTGATTTTGTCTTCTTGATCTTCTTGATCTACCCTTTGAAACTTCGGTTCAATTCCTTTACCTCCACATATCTTCCTTTTGCTTAATCATCTCTCTGCTGGAAAACAAGTTTCAGAGTCTCATCTGACGTTCATTTTAGCCTTTTCCTTCTTTCTTGACTTCTTAATGACCTTTTGTTTCTTCTGTATGATGTTCTTGTTATCATTCCACAACTCTTCTGGTCTTCGGTTGTTTTTGTGTGCTGTGGAGTCATTTCTGACTCGTAGCAACCCTTTACAGGGTTTCCGAGGTTATAATCTTTATGGGAGCAGAAAGCCTCATCTTTCTCTTGCGGAACAGCTAGTAGTTTCGAACTGCTGATCCTTAGGATAGCAGCCCAATTCGTAACCACTACACTACCAGTGCTCCTTTGGTCTTCCATTGTTGTTGTTGTTGTTAAGTGCCATCGAGTCGGGTCCGACCCATAGCGACCCTGTACAGGGTTTCCAAGGGTGTAAATCTTTACGGGAGTAGAAAGCCTCATCTTTCTCCCGCGGAGTGGCTGGTAGTTTCGAACCGCTGACCTTAACGTTCGCAGCCCGATTCGTAACCACTACGCTACCAGAGCTCCTTATAACTAGTGTCAAATCTGTTTTGGAGATGGTTTCTAAATTCGGGTGGGATATGATCAAGGACATATTTTGGTGTTCATGGACAGTGTTATTTTAATTTCTTCAGCTTCAGCCTGAATTTGCATATGAGCAATTAATGGTGTGTTCTGCCCTGGCTTTGTTTTGGCTGATGTTGTGGAGCTTTTCCACTCTCTTCCCACAGATGTAGTCAATTTGATTTCTGTGTATTACATCTGGTGAGGTCTATGTGTATATAGTTGTCTTTTATGTTGTTTACAAAAGTTATTTGCAATGAAGAAGTCATTGGTCTTGCAAAATTCCATCATGTGATCTCCAGCATCATTTCTGTCACCAAGGCCATTTTTTCCAACAGCTGATGCTTCCTTTCCTAACAACCATTGCATTCAGTCACCAGTAATTACCAGTATATCTGATTGCATGTTTGGTCAATTTCAGACTGAAGAAGTTGGTAAAATTCTTCAATTTCATCATCACTGGCTTCAGTGGTTGCTGCATAAATTTGAATAATAGTGGTATTAACTGGACTTCCTTTTAGGTGTATAGATATTATCCTATCATAGACAGTGTTGTGTACTTCAAGACAGATCTTGATAAGTTCTTTTTGACTGTATTGTGTTAACCATTCTTCTTTACTTTGACATTCCCAATGTAGGAAGCCACATGATTGTCTAATTCAAAATGGCCGGTATCAGTACATCCATTTCAGCTCTCTAATGCCTGGAGTATTGATCTTAATACATTCCATTTCAATTTTGACAGCTTCCAGTTTTTCTAGATTCAGATTTTGTATACTCCATGATATGATTATTGATGGAAGTTTGCAGCTGTTTGTTCTCATTTTGAGTTTTGCCACAAATAAAGATTTCCAAAGCTTTATTCTATTCAAGTCCTGATGGTCCACACTATTTTGAGGAGGCAGATGATCTTCCCCAGTTGTACCTGGAGGGCCTGCCAACCTGAGAGGCTCATCTTCAGGCATTATATTGCTGTTCACAAGGTTTTCATTGGCTATCCATTTAGAAGTGGTTTGCCTCTCCTTCCTTGCCTCTCTCAATCTGGAACCTCTATTTAAACCTGTCCCCCATGGGTAACCCTGTTGTTAATAGTTTCCAGCATCATAGCAACCAACACTCAAGTCACCAGAGAACATCAAACTGACAGACAAGTGGCATTGTAAAGGGTTCCAGTGACAATCATAAGGAGGTTTATGTAGTTGATGTAATAAAATTTTATCCTTCCTGAAAAGTTATCCTAGTATGTTTCTTCACTTCCATTGACCATATTATTTAATGGTTATATGGCTCTCTTTAAATTTTTAATGGGTTTTTAAACCAAGTGAAGAAATAATTGCTTTAGGGAAACATGGTTTAGGAATAGTACATCTGGAAAAGACATAAGGACTGTAATAACTACCTGACTATGAAACAGTAGTATGTTGCAACCAACCAAAAGCTACCTCAATTAAAAAAAAAAAACAAAAAACCGTTTACTGTGGGAAACTTCAGAGGTATACAAAGTAAACAGAAGAATATAATAGCCATCACTACTATTTTGTATTTGGAGTCCTGGTGTGGCACTGTGGGCTAATGCGTCAGACTGCAAAGTTGTTTGAACGTCAACATCAGTGGTTCAGGCGCACCAGCTGCTCCTTGGAAACCCTATACAGGGTCGCTATGGGTCAGAATCAACTTGATGGCACTTAACAACAGCACTTTTGTGTTAGGTGCTGTTGAGTCAGTTCCAACTCATAGTAACCTTATGCACAACAGAACAAAACACTCCCCTGTCTTGGGCCAGCCTCACAAATCATTTTTAAGCTTGAGCCCATTCCTGCTGCCATTGAGCCACTCTGTCTCGTTGGGGACCATCCTCTTTTCCCCTGACCCTTCACTTTACCAAGCATGATGCTGATAATATGCCCAAAATATAAGCAATAAAGTCAGGTCAGCATAGCTTCTAAGGAATATTCTGACTGTACTTCTTCCAACACAGATTGTTTGTTCTTCTAATAGTCCATGGTACTTAAAAAATATTCTCCTCCAACACCATATCTCAAGTCCATCAATTCTTCTACAGTCGTCCTTATTTGTTGTCAAACTTTCACATGTGTATGAAGCTATTAAAAATAACCATGGCTTAGCAACTTAGACATTGGCTACCTAAAATGGGGGGTGGGTGAGCATTATAAAGGCACAAAGTCACTGGCTTACAAGATTTCAAGAGGGAGTTTAGTTTCAGAGTGTGGGGGATGGGGAGGTAGAATCCCCACTGAATAGTTTTCATCTTGTCTAGATGAGTCTGGGGTTGGGAGATGGGGATAAGATTCAATAGTGAATAATTGTTATCATGACTAATTGCTATTGTCACAACTGTAAAAGTAGAAGTTTTTAAACAAAAACTGGGGAGTGATTAATCATATAGTCCAGGATCATAGGAGCCTAAGACCATCAAGGGAGAAGAGCACAAGTGGAATTTGGGACCGTATCCAGAGAAGCAGCCACACCAGAGATGGAGGCAGAAATGAGGACACGGAGAGAGAGCTAGAGCTGCTGAGAACTGTAGACTCATGGAAAGAGAACAGAGGCAGGCATGCAGAATGTGCCCTTTGGTTGTTTAGATGATTATGTATTCCTGAGTGTTTTTGAGTACATCCCCTAAAATGTTTTTTTTTTTTTAAACAGAGGGAGTAGAAGCAAATACTGTTAAATGACGATGCACGGAGGAGATTGTAATCATTGAAATGAAATGATGAGTGTAAAACCAATGTTCTCCCATGTAAACTATCACTCATTTAACAATAAAAGTGTATTAAAAAAAATATCATGACATATTCAGGTGCAACTTAGTCCTCAAACTGACATGTTTTCTCTGGAATACTTTAAAGAGGTTTTGTGCAACAAATTATTGTAATGCAATAAATACATCCTTTGGTTTCTTCATTCCTTCTATGACTGTTGATCGTGGATCCAAGCAAAATGAAGTGTCTGACAACTTCAGTCTTTTCTCCATTTATCAAGATGTAATTTATTCGTCCAGTGTTGACTATTCTCATTTTCTTTTCTTTACAACCCGTACCTCAAGTCTGTGGTGTTTGAGCTTCATCAGTAAATATTTTAAGTCCTCTTTGTCCCATCCTAATGCCACCATCTTCATGTAATTCAGCTTCTCGATAATTTGCTCCACATATATATTGAAGAAATATCATGAAAGAATACAACCGTGGTACAGACCTCTCCTGACTTTAAACCATTCAGTGTCCCCTTATTCTGTTTGAATTACTGTCAGTTGGTGTATATATAGAGAGAGCACAATTACGTGCTTCAGAATAAGTGATTCTCCACAATGTTGTCCATAGCTTATCATTATCTATACAGTCAGAAGCCTTCTTATAGTCAGTAAAGTATAAGTAAACATCTTGCTGGTATTCTCTGCTGAAAGCCAAGATCGATCTGGCGTCAGCAGTGATACCCCTTTTTCTTTGCACTCATCTTCTGAATCTGACTTGAATTCCCTGTCAATGTACTGTTTTAAAATTACCTTTAGCAAAATTTTACCTGCAGTTGATATTAATGATTTTGTCCAATGATTTCTATGTTTCATTGGGTCTCTTCAAATCAGTTGGCCAAGTAGCTGTCTTCCAAATTTCTTGGCATAGATGAGTGATTGATTTCCTACAGTGCTGCATCAGTTTGTAGAAAAGTTTCAATTTGTATGTCATTAATTCCCAGTGCCTTACTCTTTGTCAATGCCTTCCATGTACCTTGTACTATTTTCCTTTAGTATCATTGACTGTTGATAGCATACTTGATCATATAATATGCCTTTTGTACGATTGAACATCATCCATTTCTTTTTGGTACAGTGCCTCTGTTATTCCTTCCATCTTCATTTGATTATTTCTGTGATGTTTGATGTATCAGTTAGGTGCTTATCCTACAACACCACACAGACACTCTCCTTTGCCCATAGAATCTTTCAGTATTTCAAGTCAAGGCTTGAATTTTTCTTCTTCTTCTTCTTTTTTTTTTTTTTTTGTGGTGGTGTTGTTTTCAGCTTGAAAAATGATGAGCATGTTGTTTCTTTTCGGTTTTCTGACTCCAGGTCTTTGCGTATTTCATTATAATACTTGCTTTGTCTTCTCAAGTTGCCCTTGGAAATTTTCTGTTTAGCTGTTTTTCTTTGCTAATTTTTTCCATTTGCTTTATTATGTCTACACTGGAAACAAATTTCAGAGTCTCTTCTGACATACATTTTAGTGTTTTCCTTTTATCTTGTCTTCATAATTATCTTTTGCATTTTTCCTGTATGATGATCTTGACGTTATCCCATAACTCTCCTGGTCTTCAGTCATTAATGTCAAATCTTTCCTTGAGATGGTTCGAAATTCAGGTGGGATATGTTCAAGGTCATATTTTGACTTTTCCTGGACTTATTTTGATTTTCTTCAGCTTTAGCCTGAACTCGCATTGATGGTCTGTCATTTGTCTGCCCCAGCTTTGTTTTGGTTGATGATAGGGAGCTTTTCATTGTCTCTTCCCACAGAAGCAATCCCTTTGATTTCTGTGTATTCTAGTGAGGTCCTTGTGTATGTTGTTTAAAAAAATGTATTTGTAGGGAAGAATTCATTGGTCTTGCAAATTTTCGTTGCAATATCCAGCATCATTTCTGTCACCAAGGCCATATTTTCCAACTACTGATGCTTCCTTTTTGTTTTGACCCTTTGCATTCAGTTACCAGTAATTGTCATTACATCTGGTTCCATGTTTGATCAATTTCAGAATGAAAAATTTGGTAGAATTCTTCAATTTCATCATTACTGGCCTTAGTGGTTGGTACAAAATTTAAATAATAGTGATGTTAATTGGTCTTCCTTGTAGGCATAGGAAGAGTATCGTATCAAATAGCATTATACTTCTAGATAGATCTTGAAATTTTCTTTTTGATGATGGGTACAACACCATTTCTCTTCAATTTGTCATTCCTAGAATAGTAAACCATCTGATTGTCAGATTCAAACTGGCCAATATCAGTCCATTTCAACTAATGCCTAGCATATTGATCTTTATGGGTTCCATTTCATTTTGACAGCTTCCAATTTTCCTTGATTATTACTTCATTCATTCCATGTTCAGATTATTAATGGATATTTACAGTTGTTTATCTTCCTTTTGATTTGTGCCCCATCAGCATATTAAGGTCCTGAAAGATTTACTCCATTCATAGCATTATGGTTAACTCTATTTTGTGAAGGCAGCACTTTTCCAGTCATATTTTGAGTGCCTTCCAACCTGAGTGGCAAATCTTTTTGCACTATATCTGACAATATTCTGGTAGTAGTCATCATTTTTAAGTATTCAGTATCCTGGTGCTACCTGTTATTCAAACTCACCACCTGCTCCTTGGAAACCCTGTACAGGATCGCTGTGAGTCAAAATCTACTCAAGAATGCTTAACATCTGTTATTCAAAGATTTTCAGTGGCTAAATATTCAGGTGTGGTCTCTCTTCTTCTTAATCTTAGGCTTGAAGGTCAGTGAAACTTTCCACCATGGGTGATCCTGCTGGTATTTAAGTACCAGTGGCAGAGCTTCCAGCATCACAGCAACATGCAAGCCCCCACAGTATGACAAGCTGAAAGACAAGTGGTGGATCCATCACTATAATTGTAATAAATTTAGTTTCATCTCTATGCCTTTAGTGTGTGTTTCAGTTCAGTGTAAATAAAACAAATTATCTTGAGCAAAATTTCACTTGATTTTGATATTAATGACATTGCCCAACGATTTCCACACTCTTTGTTGGGTCACCTCTCTTTGGAATGGACACAAATACAGATTTCTTCCAATCAGTTGACCAGGAGCCGTCTTCCAAATTTCTTGGCAGAGATGAGTGCTATATCAGTTTGTTGAAATATGTCGTTTGTATTCCATCAATTCCTGGAGTTTTGTCATTTACAATGCTTTCACTACACCTTGGACTTAACTCCTTCAGTACCATTGGCTCTGGATCATATGCTACCTCTTGAAATGGTTGAACATTGACCATATCTTTTTTTTTTTTTTTTTTTTAATGTTTTATTGTGAATTTTATGATAGTTGACATAGGAGAACATTAGTTTTACATTCATTCTAATTACTTCATTGCCATGGTTCCAGTCCCCTCCATGCATCATCAACCAACCAAAGGGTGTATACCCTGCAAGCCTGCCCCCTACACTACCCACCCACCCTCCAGTCTTCAGCAGACAGTGGCTCTCCCTCTCTTGGATCTAAAGTCCCCAGCTGCTCCATAGCTCCACGTCATTGTCTCTGCCTTTATCTCAGGCATTGCTGCTTCTCTGGGTAGGGTCTCCCGCTCTTGGCTCTTCTCCGTTGATGGTCCTAGGGACCTCCACTCCTAGACTTGAAAGTTAATCACTCCCTTCCTTGCTATAAAATGTCTGACCGTATCCTTCTGATGCAGTGACTTTCTGTATTCCTTCCATCTTCTTTGATGCTTTCTACATTATTCAGTATTTTGCCAAAAGAAGCCTTCAGTATTGCAAGTCAAGGCTTGATTTTTTTCCTCAGTTCTTACAGTTTGAGAAATGCTAAGCTTGTCTTTACTTTTTGGTTTTCTAACTCCAGATCTTTGTACATTTCATTATACTATCTGACTTTGTCTTCTTTGAAATTTTCTGTTTAGCTTTTTTACCTCCTCATTTCTCCCATTTGTATTAGCATCTGTACACCAGAGAGCAAGTTTCAGAGTCTATTTTGACATGCATTTGGTCTTTTCTTTCTTCTTGTCTTCTTCATGACCTTTTGTTTTCTTCCTGTATGATGATGGTGGTATCATCCCACAAGTCTTTGGGTTTTTATTTATGGATGTTTGCAGCTGTTTCTCCTCATTTTGAGTTGTGCCCCATCAGCAAATGAAGGTCTCAAAGACTAATCAGTTCATGTCATCACAATGAACTGTTCACTTATGCTTTATTGGCCATGCAAAGGTTTTGACTGGATCATGAAAAGCTATGGAAGACACTGCCAAGAATGAGTATTCTGGAACATATAATAGTGCTCACGAAGAACCTGTACAGAGATCAAGAGGGCAGTCATTCAAACAGAACCCAGGTCATATTTTTAGTACCGTCCAATCTGTGGGCTTTATCTTCCAGCACAATATCTGACTACATTCTGGTGCTATTCGTCATTTTTCAGTATTCAATACTCTGGTGCTATCTGACAGTTTTTCACTGCTATTCATAAGGTTTTCAGTGACTAAACATTCAGAAGTAGTCTTTTTCCTTCTCCATTGTCTGTCTTAGTCTGGAAGTTTAGCTGAAATCTGTCCACCCTGCGTGAGCCTTCCGGTATTCAGAATACCAGTGGCTTAGCTTCCAGCATCACAGCAACATACAAACCACCACATTTTGATAAACTGACAGCGGAGTAGTGGGTTTTCTCTTTAAGCATAAGTATATTATCCTGTCACAGACAGCATTGTACTTCAAGATAGATTTTGACATTTTCTTTTTGACAACGAATGTGACAGCATTTCTCTTTAATTTGTCATATCCAGTATTGTTGTTGTTGTTAAGTGCCGTGGAGTCGGTTCTGACTCATAGCGACCCTGTATAATAGATTTTATGATTTAAAATGGCCGATTCCAGTAATATCTGGAATATCCATCTTTATGCATTCGTTTCATTTTTGACAACTTCCTATTGGTATTAATACTTTGCACATTCCCTATTCCGATTATTAATGGATATTTGTTGCTTTTGCTATCATTTTGCGTTGTGCCCCATCAGCAAATTAAGGTCTCAAAACCATTGCTTCATCTTTTCATTAAAGTCTACTGTACTTTGAGGAGGCAGCTCTCTTCCCCAGTGGTATTTGGAGTGCCTTCCAACATTAGAGGCACATATTCTGGTACTGTATCAGATACTATCAACAGTGCTCTGTTGCTATTCATTGACAAACCATTCAGAACTTGTCTGCCTCTCCTGCTCCCTAGTTCTGGTGTGGCACTGTAGGATTAGCACTCCACTGCTAACCGCAAGTCGGTGGTTCAGACTCACCAGCCACTCCTTGAAAACCCTATACAGGGTTGCTATAAATCAGAACTTACTCAATGGCACTTAACAACAGTCTGTCTTTGTTGGGCGGGATCTTCCACTGAAAACCTGTCCACCATGGGTGACCCTGCTAGTATTTAAAATACTAGTGGCATAGCTTCCTGCATCACAGTAGTACACAAGCTACCACTGTAAGACAAACTCAAAGAGGACAGTTGGGTTATTAGCATATAGATGTTTAAGTGCTGGTTGGAATGATATAATAAGTAGAAAAATTGATGATGCTGGACAGAAAAATAGTTGCTGGATGAGATCTTTGAAGTAGATGTGTTGTTGTTGTTAAGTGCAGTCGAGTCGGGTCCGACCCATAGCGACCCTGTACAGGGTTTCCGAGGGTGTAAATCCTTACGGGAGTAGAAAGCCTCATCTTTCTCCCACAGAGCGGCTGGTAGTTTCGAACCACTGACCTTAAGGTTCGCAGCCCGATTCATAACCACTACGATACCAGAGCTCCTTTGAAGTAGATAAGAACCCCTATATAAATTATGCATAAGTGATTCTTGGTTTTTTGCATAGCTTCTATTTTTTGGATCATTTCTCAGTTGCTCTTTTTGGTTCTTTAAATAATGACCTTAACCTGTTGGAATTGGGAAATATTTGTAAATATTTGAATTGTATTCCATTTGTTCTCAAACTAAAATAATTGGTGGAAATCAAATAGTCAGGGCTGCTTACAATGATTCTGAGGACAATCAAATTCTAGACGGTTGACAGAATCAAGATGTTTGTTAAGATTTTATGTCCTTTTATAATTAGTATTAATGTAGAAATATTGGCATACCCACATTTTCTTACATTTTATATACATCAAGAATCTTGTACTCTGAGTGTGTTTAAACCAAAATCCACAACTTCAGAGCCTTTTGTTTTCTAACAGTGTTGAATAGTCACTTCAGAAAAATCTGGCTAACATTTTAAGCAACTAGTACAAAATTGTGATAAAATTTTTCCCTCACCCTTTTGCGGGGGCTTCAAAAACCTCATAAAAATAATTCTGTTATCTTTTAACTGCGTTTTCCCATGAACTTTTTAAAGCACCCTTGTCCAATAGTTGAAAGCGTGCCCTCTTGTGGATTATTCAGCAAGTTGCACATAAAAAGTTTTTTCATTCTTACATTTCAGATTAAATGGTATATTATCAAATATATTATGGTAAAAAATTAAGACCTAGATCTTACTGAGGCACCCTTGCCAACTGTTGAAAGTTTGCCCTCTTCTGGACTGTTTAGCAAGTTGCATATAGAAACCGTTTTCACTCTTAAAGTTTCTGATTAAGTAGTATATTATCAAATGTATTATGGTTAAAAGATAGGACCAAGATCTTGATATTATAGTTCTTTAAAATATAAACCTCATTTATAAAGAAATGAAAGTCACTATATCAGTTTTATTTTATGATACAAAATTCTCCACTGTGTTTCAGTGTTGTAGTTTTTGTTGTTTTGGTTGGGTTTGTGTTTTTTTTTTTTTTTTAAGTTTTATCAGATTTCAGGGCTGTTTTTTCCTGAGGCAATTTGTACTTTTGATTAGACTTAATGGAACTTTTCTGCAGACCTCTGCAAATCCGCTTAATTGTTAAAATTGCCTGGGACCTTTTAAAGTAATATGAAGTTTGGCTAAAGTTGATTCATATAAAATGCCTGTGAAATATTTGTAAAAGTTTTGCTAATTAGTTTACTTCTTGATTCCATTTGTTCTCAAACTAATTGGTGAAAATCAAATAGTCAGGGCTGATGACTATGTAGAAATATTGTATATATTTCTTTTGCTATACCTTGAATCTCAATTTATTGAATTTCTTTCTCTGCATAATAGGACTCACTGATATATCTTTCTATTTATATGTCATATATTCTACTACAAGAGTGGGGCTTCAAAAAGTTCATAGAAAAAGGGAAAGGTAGTGGGAATTTTTCCACAAACTTTTTGAAGCGCAATTAAATATGGCCACATCATTAGGACATACACAGTATAGTGTGGCTGCAGTGAGACAGACTTTATTTGGCAGCTGATAACTCCAGAAGCAAAGCCTGTGTCTCAAGAGAATTTTAGAGCTTTGTTTTATTTACATTGTGTGTGTGTGTGTGTGTGTATGGAGAGAGAGAGAGAGAGCAGGTAAGTTATGTACCGTGGAGTCACTTCCAACATATAGCAACCCTATATAGAGTTTCCGAGGTTGTAAATCTTACTTTGAGCAGAAATCCTCATCTTTCTCCTGCGGAACAGCTGGTAGTTTCAAACTGCTGACCTTGAGGTTAGCAGTCCAACTTGTAACCACTACACTACCAGAGCTCCATATGTGTGTATGTGTGAGAGAGAGTCCTGGTGTGGTGCTGCAGATTAATGTGCTGGACTGCAAGATCGGTTTGAACCGCAAGGTCAGCGGTTTAAGTTCACCAGCCACTCCTCAGAAACCCTATACAGGGTCGCTTTGAGTTTGAATCGCCTCAGAGGCACTTAACAACAACATTTATAACTCAAAGAGTGTGTATATAAGGTCAGATGAACTATTAGCCTAACTTAACATATGACATTTTAAAACAATTTTAACTGATAAAATTCTTAAGTAAAAGGAAAAGTGCTTTAGTCATATCAAAAAAAAAAGTGTGACGTTATTCTGAGGAACAACATGGAGTAGAATTTGAAGGAATTTGTTATTAAATTAATACGGCAGACTAAATGTGCTATGGAAAAATTGCCAAAATGTTTTATTTATCAAATATTTAGTTCATTATTGGTGTATTCAGAAATAGAGGAAATAAGGATTTATGTTTGGCAAAATTAGGATAAGCACTTGGCTGCTAACCAAACGGTTGGTGAGTCAAACCCACCAAGCCATTCCTTAGAAATCCTACAGAGGGTCTCTTTGGGTTAGAACTGACTCATTGGCTCTTAACAACAACATGTCCATTTTGAAGATTATGAACTTACTATAAAAAGTACAAAATTTCACTCATTTGTTGTATTCCTTCATCTGATAATGGATTTTCTTTAGAGTGAATTTTGCTAACTGCTTATATAGTCCAAAACAAGCAGAAAGTACTAGAGTACTTGAGGCGTAATAGAGATGTGTACCTCATGCCTAATGGTAAAGGAGTCTCGATTCCGTAAAGCCACATTTCCGTACTTAGTAGTCTCATAGTGTAGTTTACTGAATAACATTTATTTAAAATATCATGTTTCTAAAACCTGTAAAATTATGTAAGAAAAAGAATAAGGCATATCTGTATATACAAAGATTTTAAAGTAACATACACGATAAAAGTAAGATGCAAAAAAATTAATATATAGTAGTTGTTCAGTGTCATTGTGTTGTTCCGACTCATAATGACCCTGTAAAGGGTTTTGAAGGAGCAGCTAGTGGGTTTGAAACACCATCCTTGTGGTACACAGTCCAGTGCTCATCCTACAACACCACACCAGGACGCCTCACACTTATTGAATACTTACTGCATGCCCAGCACAGTTCTAAATACTTCACATGTGTTCATTCATTTCTTCTTTGGAACAAAATTAGAAATAATATTTCCTGTCTCCTAGTTCACATAGTGTTTATTCTAATTCTGTGACCCCGTGTGACCGAAATAGAAAAGGAAAAGAGGAACAAAGTCACACAGCTAGTTAAGTAAAGGATTCAGTCCCAGAAAGCCTGTTCTTTTTGTTCCCTAGCTATATATTTTGACTATTTTCTTTGCTCACATTAGAATTGATTATATGACAGTCATTTTCAATTGATGTATAGTTATCTTTGTGAATGTGACTCATAATTATGCCAGTGATATTAAGCTAAAAATATTGTTCAATATTATAGTTGTATCTTAAATTTCTGTCAGTCGGCCTGGATTGGTCTCTGGGCTCAAGCATAGCAGTAATTGTGAGGTTGTCTCAGGACTGGGCAGTGTAGTTCTATTGTGTATAATAAGGTCGCTATGAGTTGGTACCAACTCAGTAATACATAATAACAATTATGACCTTAATCAAGTTGCCCAATGATATCTGTACCTGTTTGCTCATTGTTGTTGTTGGGTACCATTGAGTCGATTTTGACTCATAGCAATCCCATCGACAGAGTAGGACTGCCCCTTTCTTTTGTTTTTGTTGCTTATTAAATACTTAATTTTTTGTTTTGCATTTATTATATGTTTGCTTTAATTGATATTTTAATATTTTTAGTGAAAGTTTGCATATATAGTAAATTAGGTTCCCATTTGACAATTTCTGTACAAATTATTCAGGGACATTAGTTACATTTTTCACAGTGTGTCAGAATTCTCTTCAGTTATGTTTTGGTTGCTCTGTGTCCGTAGAGTCTACTTGAATATAATCTTTAAGGCAGCAGATTGCCAGGTCTTTTCTCCTACAGACCTGCTGGGTAGCTTTAACCTGTCAAACCTTTTTTTAGCTGCCAAGTGATTAACAATTTGCCCACCAGAGTTCTTTTCCTCATCAAGAAAACTGTAATATTAGTACCTCATAGCATTGTATGAGGAATAAATGGGAATGCATGTTTTTCAACAATTCTTAATCCATACTGAGTGCTCAGTAAGGGTGGCACAAATAGTTGGAACACATCCTGCAGTTCTGTTTCCATATAGATTGTTGCTCGGTACTGTTTCATAGCAAGTTATATGATAGAGTGGAACTGCCCATAGGGTTAGCTTGACTTTTGTTGTAATAGAAGCAGATTATCTCGTGGAGCCAATAGAAAACTTAAACTATGACACACTGCATCACTATGAATCAGAATTGACTCAATGGTAACAGATTTTTTAGTGCTTAATAAATGCTATCATCTGATTTTTCACTGCAAAAAATGTAGGAATATGACACAGCAGAATCTCAGTACATATAGTTTTGAGCGAGTATCTTCATATCTTTAGCTTGTATTTCTAAAAGATAAGATTATATACATCTTTCAGCTCTTGACTATAAGACTGCAAAGTACACCTCTAGGAAAGTTTATATGTGGTTATGAAAATGTCTTTTACCCCAAATTCACTTAAATTTGAATATCATAACTTCTACTAATACTGTTTATTTGCATTTCTTTGATCTACATGAGGAAGTCATAAATTTTATAATGAAATTAAATGAAAAACAGTCTTTAAAAATCTTGGAAAAGGCTCACAAGTTCTCTCAGACTAGAATTAGCTAAATACAGAATTTACTATAACATCTTTCCTTAATTAAACACTTTTAATTAAATCTCAGGCAATTCTTAAAATTAGTTTATAAATGATTTCTTACTCAATTGTGTGTGTGCATTTGATGTAACTCCTAATATTGCAACAGTTTAATTTTCTTTGACATTTTATTGCCAATATTTATTTCAGCCACCTCATTTAAATAATTGTAGATGGGCAGGCATAGGATTAAAGTTATATTTTATAACATTACAGAGACAGAAAAGGCAATTATTTATATTGAAAAGATCCTTTTTTCCGTAATTCACCTATTTACTTTTTCTGTTCCACCAAATATGTGCTTACCAGTTAGCTTTCTTCACTCCTCCCTATGAACTTTCCTTTGTCACTTATGTACCTGGTAGTATATCAGGTAATTTACATATTTTATTTTTTTATTCCCATCACTACTTACAAAGTGAGCTACTTTCCTCACTTCTCTCTTTATTCATAGCAGCTTTCAAAGTGTTTTTCTAGTGACCCACAGTTACAAAGATATTTTTTCCTAGATTCACAAAGCAGTGTGCAATATATTCTTAAATTTCTATTCCTTCCATCCCTCTCTCAATGTTCGCAGTTCACTAAATTTATTTTTCAATCTGTTAATGGGTCACTATGACCCACAGATTGAAAAGCATTGCCTTAAGTGACAATTTTTAAACACTCATTAAAGTCTTCTGTAGTATTTGGTTTCCAATTCATTCAGGACACATTGTTCCCCAGAGATGAGTACTTTCACAGAGTCCTGCAAACCAAACATTGTCCAAATCCAAAACCAGAAAAACCCTGCATACTTAGGAGTATGCGTATTCATTTCTTGAATTCTAGGAATTCTGTTGATGGACCTAGGTTACCTTCAGATAAAAGCCACATTTACAGATTACTTATATTCATCCAAAACTGTGACTTTCTTCTAAAAACTGTAAGTCCATTCATTTTACCAAATTCCGCTGCTTATCTTCAAAATCTTGGATCTTAGTGTAATCAGTTCAACAGAAAGAATAGATATATTTGTCACAAGTCGATCTATTTTTGGTCCTGGTGTGACATTGTAAGTACTGGACTGCTAAACTGTAAGGTCGGCAGTTCAAACCCAAAAGCTGCTACTCAGAAACTGTGTACAAGGTTGTGATGAGTTAAACAGACTTCAACAGCTATAACAATAGTTACCTCTCCAGTCCTTAGTTATTGTTGTTAAGTGTTGTGAAGTTAGTTCCAACTCATTGCAACCCTGTGATAGGGTTTCCAAGGAGCAACTGGTGGGTTTAAACCACTGACTTTTTGGTTAGCTATTCAATGGTTATCCTAAACTGCCACACCCTGACTCCGGACCATAGTTAGAGAGCTTCAAACCAGGCAAACATCCCTGCTCTTCTACCCCATCTCCTTATTTCCAGTTTTAGTTGACATCAGAATACTCAGGTATCGTGTTACATCACTGACTCTGTAGGACAAAACACTGAACCGCAAGGTCAGTTGGAACTGCAAGGTTGGCAGTTCAAACCCACCTGCCACTCCTTAGTAACCCTATACAGGGTCGCTATGAATTGGAACCGTTTCAAGGGCACTTAACAACAACTTTCTGTGTGGTGTTGTTGTTAAGTGCTGTCAAGTCAGTTCCGACTCAAGGGGTTTCTGAGGCTGCACAAAACTTCTTTATAGTGTTGAAGAGCAAAGATGTCAGTTTGATAACTAAGGTGCACCTAACCCAAGCCATGGTATTTTCGGTAGCTTAATATGCATGTGAAAATTGGACAGTGAATAAGGAATATCAGAGAAAAATTGATGAATTTGAGTTATAGTATTGGAGAAGAATATTAAAAGTACCATGAACTGTCAGAAGATCAAACAAATCTGTGTGGGAAGAGGTACAGCCAAAATGTTCCTTAGAAACCAGGATGGCCAGACTTTGTCTCTCAGACTTCAGAGATATTATCAGGAGGGACCCGACCCTTGAGAAGGATTTCATGCTTAGTAAAATAGAGGCTCAGCAAATAAGAGAAAGCCCCCCAATGAGATGGATTGGCACAGTGGCAGCAGCAATGGGCTCAAGTGTAACAGCGTCTGAGGAAGGTGCTGGACCGGGTGTTTCTTTCTGTTGTGCATAAGATCACTATGAGTCAGAACCAACTCAAGGGCACCTAATGAAAACAAAATGGTGTTAATGTGATGCAGGATTAGAGACAGTTATGTTAACAGTTGTTGTTGTTGTACGGGATACAAACTATAGAATCAGGTTATATTTTGAGTCAATCTTTTTTTGAGATACAGAAGAGATAAAGCAGATGCACAGACCCACAGGGCACCTGACTGGTACCAAGAAAGAAGACCTGGGAGTGGAATAGTCCTTTGGATGCAGGGTCCCTTTGCTATGAGAACCTTCTAGAACCATGGAAAGATAGATGTCAAGACACATCAATATTTCTACGAAATACTGAGACCCCAGGTGTTGGAAGGAGACAAAGATTTTCTTCCAGAGCTCCCAAGAAAAAGCCAGCACTCTGAATGTGGACTTCTAGCCTCCTAAACTGTGAGATAATAAATGTGTGTGTTACTACAAAGTTGCATAAAGATATATGTAAAATATTTAGTGTTATTTATAAACCAAGTTACATTATTAGTCTTGCATCATTTGACTGTTTTGAAGTTTACAACTCAAAACTCTTAGACGTCCTTGTCACAGAGACTGACTAGCAAATACTAGGGTGCTTCAAAAAGTTCATGGAAAAATTCCATTATATTTTAATTCCATTTTTCCATGAGTGTTTTGAAACCTCCTTGTACAACCTCAAAAATAAATAAAAGAAATATATAAACTGATAAACTAGAAGCCATAATTTAGTTTTCTATTTTACCTTTCTAAGGTAGTTGAGTAAGACTTCTATTTGCTGGTTAATTTTTATTTAATAAATGTATATCTTTGGTTAAGTGTGGATTATTAAAAGTTCTTACACTTGTACTATTACAGGAACGATAAATGATCCAAAAGCTACATGTTGAAACAATAATGATAACTGATAAGGTGTTCAGTCATTTTACACAATGTCTTCATATATTTCTTGGGTACCAGAATGATTTTGTTGTGTGCCATCAAGTTGATTCCAACTCATAGTGACCCTGTAAGGCAGAATAGAACTGTTCCATATAGTTCCATATAGCTGTGATGTTTACAGAGCAGAGTCAGGTTTCTTCTCCCACAGAGCACCTATCTGACTCTTTTATATCATGAATATTCCAGTTTAGTCATTTGTACGGAAGCTTTAGCATTCCTTGTGTGACACACTGGTTAAACATTTGACTGTTAACTGAAAAGTTGGTGGTTTTAACTCACCCAGAGGCACTTGAGAAGAAAGACCAGGCCATCTGCTTCTGAAAAATGGTTGTTGTTAAGTGCTGACTAGTTCCAACTCAACAACTCTGTGTAGGATTTCTGAGGTTGTATATCTTTGCAGGAGCAGAAAGCCTCATCTTTCTGCTGATGGAAGACTAGTTGGTAGGCTTGAACTACTAACCTTGTGGTTCACAATCTAGTACTTAATCCTACAGAGGTTACAACCTTGAAAATCCTTTGGAGTACAGTTGCCATGTGTTGTAATCAATTCAACAGCAACTAGTTTGTTTTTCAGTTTTTGTGTTTGTTTATGGGAATAAAAATGTTAACAACTTATGCCTTTCTCTTCGCTTTGTGTGGTTGCATTCAGATTAGTGCTTGGGGGCTTCAAAAACTTTGTGGGAAAATTCCATTATCTTTTCATTCCCTTTCTCCACAAAAGCCCCCTTGTAAACATTTAATAGACTCCCTGTAACGTGTCTGATTTTGTTTAGCTTAGTAGTTATTAAGCTTTAAGGAGCCCTGGTGTTGTAGTGGTTAAGTACTCATCTTCTAATATAAAGATGAGCAGTTTGAACCCATTGACTAGCACAGGACAAAGCTGTGCTAGTCTGCTTTCTTAAATATCTATAGCCTAGAAAACTGTGGGGCAGTTCCAGGGGTCTCTGAGTCAGGGGTGACTCCAAGGTGCATAATGGGTTTAGTTTTGGATTTACTTAAGCTTTAGTAGAAAGTCCTAGTGTGGTGATGTAGAATAAGCTAACAGCAAACTTCAGTATAACTCTACAGAGTTATATTTTCAAAAAGAATATGTATCCTGACATAAGCAAATCTGAAACATTTTTACTTTGCAGTACACTCGTTAAAAAGGAGCTCTGGTGCATAGTGGTTGGTTACAATCATAGTGGTTGGCTGCTAATCTCACAGTCAGCAATTTGAAGCTACCAGTGATTCCGTGGGAGAAAGATGAGGCTTTCTGTGCCTGTAAAGATTTACAGCCTCAGAAACCCTGCACAGGCTTACTGTGAGTTGGAACCCATTCCACGGCACATAACTATCACCACCACACTCTTAAAATTACAGAGGACACAAAGATAATGGACTGTCTCTAGCATAGTCGTTTTGAATCAGGCTGCTAACCTCAAGGCCAGCAGTTTGAAACTACCAGCAGTTCTGTAGAAAGATGTGGCTTTCTTTCGCATGAAGATTTACAGCCTCGGAAACGCTATACAAGGTTGCTATGAGTTGGAACCAACTCCATGGCTTATAAACACCACTATCAATATTTTGGCCTGTGGGTTAATGCACCAGACTACAAAGCTGTTTCAATTGCAAGGTCGGTGGTTCAAGCTCACCAGTCACTCCTCGGAAACCCTATATAGGGTTGCTATGGGTCAGAACTGACTCGATGGCACTTAACAACAACAACATCAACATTTACTTGTTGTTGTTAATTTCTGTGGAGTTGGTTCTGACTCACAGTGACCCTGCACAGGGTTTCCGAGGCTGCAGATCTTCACGGGAGCAGTAAGCCTCATCCTTCTCCCGTGGGATGGCTGGTAGTTTCGAACTGCCGACCTTGAGGTTCCCAATTCGTAGCCACTATGCTACCAGAGCTCCTTACTTATATTAGGATTAAAACTAGGAAAACTTAAAAATACATATCAGTTAATTTAAAAATAGTAATATAAATTCACTACATATTAAAATAAATGTATTTTTTGAAAAGTAACTAGATTTTCCCAAGCAGTAATGGGAATCGTGGCATTGTACTTACATTTTTGCAAATTTCTTTGGCTGAATTGAAAACAGTTGCTGTTTCACACTTGCCTCTGCTATAACGTGTTGGTTTGTTTTGGTATCTAAAGAAAATTTATCCTCGCACAGAGGAATATTACATTAAAATCTATTGGTCTGTCTTGTACTATGAGTAAATCTTTTGCCCATATATGATATTTGAAGCCATGTATATTGGCCATTGAAATAATGGCTGACTAAAAGTCCCATTGTGGCACGTAGCATAAGCACTGGACTGCTGACCGTAAGGTCTGTGGTTCAAACCCACCAGCTACTCCTCAGAAATCCTATAAAGAGTAAGAACCAACTCAACTATACTTAATAACAACAGTAACAAATTATGTAGAAGTTTAAATGTTATCACATTTTATACAATATGGGGTTTCCGAGGAGCAGCTGGTGTGTTTGAACCTTGTGGTTTAAACCAATTATATGATCAAGTGCTTATCCTACAGCACCACACCAGGATTCCCCACAGTTTTGTGTTATTGTTACTGTTAAGTGCTGTCCAGTTGGTTCCAACTCATAGCGACCCTGTATGGAGTTTCCGAGGAGCACTTGGTTGGTTTGATCTCCCTCCCATCTTTGTGGTTCCCAGCCCAGTGTTGAATCAAGGTGATTCAACAATTTTCTAGTAATGCAAATAAGATGTGTGGACCCCTAACCTAGGGGGTTAGTTGTCTTTGCTGCCCTACTAAGCTTAAAATTAGCCATCCCCACCTCCACCCCTCCAGGGGCAAAGTGAGGACCTGAATGCAGCCAATGAAAGAAAGAAATGAATCATATTCTTTGGATCCTGGGTCCCTTTACTGAGAACCTCTTAGATCCATGAGATAGCAGGAGTCAGTGAGGTGGAATTCCTGGCCCACAGAACAAAATAGCTGAGCCCATTTGAGCAGGAGACTTGTTGGCTGAGTAGAATGCCTCCAGACACTTACTGGCAGAGCTAAAGAGCTTTGGAACACTTGTCCCAAGCAGGATAGAGGCTGGAACAGCTCAAGAGGCCCAAGAAATAAAGGGCCAAAGAGGCTCATGGTCAAGAAGAGGCTGTCCTATTTGAAGAACTGTATTATGAGTCATTTCTGATCCTGAATTGTAATGTGTTATTTCCATAATAAACTGTCTAATAGTGAATATTATCTGGGAGTTCTGTGTGGCTGTTACAATGAATTATAGAATCCATCAGAGAAGTAGAGACTGCCATGGAGAACAAATGGTGTCAGAATTGGTAAAAAATGTTGGAGAAAGGAGGTATGTTTGACCTCCACTTTATCGGAATCAGCCTTGGGCTGATGCTGATGCTGATTCACTCTCCCCTTAGTGAAGTTAGTAGATGTCAGACACCTCTGCCACACCGCTTTTATAGATAAACTGGGTTTGGGCTGATTCTGTCTGAAGTTTTATGAAGTGATAGGAACTACTCTAGGTTTTTAAAGAATTAATAGGATTTGGACTAAAGTAGGAAGGGCTTCTGAGGTAGGGAGAATGTCTCATAGGTAAAGATGAGAAAGTACAAGATTGATTTAGGACAATCCTATTATACCAGTTTGATTGGAGAGAATGGTTTATACAGGAGCGTGATGAGAGTCACAGCTAGAAAGGCAAGTTGAAATTGTGAAGATAGATTTTTAATGTGTTTATGATGTGGAAAAAGAGTTACCGTGTTTGTCAAGATTGCCTGTGTAACAACTGTAGTGTTGGGGTTAAGAACACCAACTTCAAAGCTAGTTTGCCTTGGTTCTGATACTTGTGCATAAATCACTTAACCATTGCACCACCAGGGTAGATACTGGAGCCCACCTTACTGGACTATTAAAAGAACTGAATCAATGTGTGCAAACCATAGTAAAGAGTAGGTTAATGTGCCAGACTACAAAACCGTTTGAACTGCAAGGTTGGTGGTTCAAGCACACCAGCTGCTCCTCGGAAACCCTATCCAGGGACACTATGGGTCAGAACCGACTCAGTGACACTTAACAACAACAACCATAGTAAGGATATAAGAATAACAGATACTATTGTTATTTTGGTTAAGCAAAAAAAGCAGAAAGCAATTTTATTTTTATAGTGATTTAGAGTTTCTTACTAGTAGTCTATTATTACTGACCATTGTCTCTAAGTTATTTGACATATTTTTACAAGTTGTCTTTGTGTGTGTATATGTGTTACAGTGTTTGGGAAATGGGAAGTAATGACAGCTGGCACCTGAACTAAGTACTTCTGTAGACATCACCATTCCAGAACTTCAGGATGAATGGGGATATGCCCCATGTCCCCATCACTACTCTTGCGGGGATTGCTAGTCTTACAGACCGTAAGTTTGGTTTCTTTATCTAAACTAATCCTATTCTTTGTTAAGCAGTGATTTTTGAGAGAAATCATAACAAAAATTATTGGTAATGTCAATAGAAAAAATTGTTAAGATTTGAGATTCTGAGTGACACTAGTATTAATTTCTTTGATTTATTGGCATGTGAAAGAAGCAAAATAAAATAAAAATGGTGTTGCCAGTTAATATTAGATTAAGATTGTAATTTCTGTTTCCTCTTAAGGATGCATTAAGAATTGGTTATAGAAATTTATGAAATGGTTTTTAAACAGTAAATTAAAAAAGTAAGGACCAAAGAACGGGGCAGAGTATTACAAAAATCAAATCTAAATAATCATGGGGTTTGCACATAAGAACTATACAGACTTCTTTTGTGTAGAGCATTTTGTAAGAAGAGGTCATTGAAACTGCCCTTGAAAGGAGAGAATTTAGCAGCCCAACTTATATATATTTATAGTGGTAGTTGTCATTTTGGATGTCATGGTCAGTTATCTTAACACAATTTGTTAGGAATTCCATTTTTTTTTTTAAGTAGGCCCCTATAGCTATAATTTGTAGCCCCTGGATAGTGGGGTAAATAGATA
Source organism: Chrysochloris asiatica (assembly GCF_000296735.1). NCBI lineage: Eukaryota > Metazoa > Chordata > Mammalia > Afrosoricida > Chrysochloridae > Chrysochloris > Chrysochloris asiatica. The sequence continues at coordinate 447,269 of NW_006408948.1, forward strand.
TCCACAGTGTTCACCCCTAAATGAATAAAGGGAAGAGTGAAAAGTGAGACTATGGCAAGCTTTTATTTGTGTATAGCATTTACAAGATTTGGGGCTTCGTTATAAGGAAGCTTTGGGAAAATAAACTTCATGACATGCTTTTATCCATATTCAGAATCCCCTAAATACTATTTTTATGGGTTTCTGCCTTGTAGTTCCAGCTGGTTTTAGTGGGTGATATAAAACAGCCGACAACTTTAAACTTAGAAAACTAACATGGATAGTTTCCTATGATAACTGGGTAAGCAAGAAAGTTACTGGTGGGACAAGTATAGCTTAAGTAAGAAAACTTTGAAACACCATACTTTTTGTTATTTTATGGCACTGTAGGGTAAGAACTGGACTGCTGACCACAAGGTTGGCACTTCAGACCCACCAGCCACTCCTTGGAAACACTAAACAGGGTTACTATGAGTTGGAACCAACTCGATGGCATTTAACAATAACAACAACAAAGACATAAACTGTCTAATGTTATATGTTGTTGTTGTTAAGTACCGTGGAGTTGGGTCCAACTCATAGTGACCCTGTACAGGGTTTTTGAGGCTGTAAATCTTTACGAGAGCAGAAAGCCTCATCTTTCTCCCGCAGAACTGCTGGTAATTTCGAACAGCCGACCTTGAGGTTGGCAGCCCGATTCATAACCACTACTCTACCAGAGCTCCTTGTTATATATAGGGATATAAAATCAGGTACACTCCCAGGAGTTTTTTTCTTTTTCCTCCCCACCACTTCAGGTGCACCTGTGTGTTTGCTCAAGAAACTTTCGTTTCCTGTATTTTTCTTAATAAAAAGCTGTACCCATTGAGGTTGGCCACCTCAAAACAAAGATGACATTGAACAGCTGAATTTAAACTCCTGTAAAAAATTATGTTCTTTTGTTTGCTGTTGGAATAGAATAAGAGAAAACAGAGAACCATATATGAATTTTCAGATTAGAACAGAATTATGTTCTTTTAGTACTCTCCTTATATAGCTTGATATTTATTTTTTGTATATACTTAAACTTTTTAAAATATAGATTTATTTGTCTATCTTAAGAGTCAGGTATTCATTATTGTTTGGTTTACTTATATAAGAGTGCTAGTGATTCTGGTAATCTTATGAGCAAAAATAAATGAAATTAACAAGAGTATTCTCAATTTGGCTGCCATGAAGTTCATGTTTAACCTAACCTCTATGAGTTATTAAATTGTCAAAAATTTTAAGAAATGAAAGATAAACATAAATGTAAAAGAACTTTTATTCTTAAAGAATAGTATCATATATTATAATCCAAGTGATGTGTCTGAAACTTTGGGGAATTGATTAGGGTTTGTTGGGGAGAGGAAGTATGCCTTTTAAAGATAATCTGACATATTGATATTTATAACTTTAAGTTTATAATTTAGTGATATTAGTTACATTCACCATGTATGACTTATTTTTTTATTTCAAAATCTATGTACTGAAGAGATTTCTTATAAACACTCAATTTCTAAAATTTCATGTGTTTTCCAAATAGTCCTGAACCAGCTGCCTCTTCCATCTCCTTTACCTGCTACAACTACAAAGAGCCTTCTGTTTAATGCACGAATAGCAGAAGAGGTGAACTGCCTTTTGTCCTGTAGGGATGATAATTTGGTTTCACAGCTTGTCCACAGCCTCAACCAGGTATCCACAGATCACATGTAAGTATAATGTTTACATATGAAAGTAAATGAAAGTGAAAAGTTTTAGTCTTTACTAATAAAATTGGTATTCTGGTTTCACATGTACAATTTTTTAGACCCATGTTGTTTCTTAAATATAACAATATACAAGTGAGAATATAGCTTTAATGTGATGAGTTGTTGTTATTGTTAGGTGCCATAAGGACCCTGTGCATAGCAGAATGAAGCAACACTGCCCAAAGCACTGCCCAGTCTTGCACCATCATCACCATTGTTGATAAGCCTATTACTGCTGCCACTGTGTCAGTCCATCTCAATGGGGGTCTTCCTATGTTTTGTTAACCCTCTACTTTACCCAGCATGGTATCTTTCTCTGGGGACTGGTCCCTCCTGATACTGTGTCTGAAGTATGAGATACAGACTCACCATCCTGACTTCTAAGGAGCATTGTAGCTGTACTTCTTCCAAGGCCCATTGATTTGTCCTTCTGACAGTCATAGTACTTTCAATATTCTTCTCAAACACCGTAACTCAAATGCATCAGTTCTTCTCCTGTCTTCCTTATTGTCCCATGTTCACATGCATAAGAGGCTATTGAAAAACTATGGCTTAGCTCAGACCCACCTTAATCCTCAAACTGATATCTTTGTTCTTGAACACTTTAAAGAGACAGATTTGCCTAGTGCAATACATCGTTTGATAACTTGACTGTTGCTTCCATGAGTATTGATTTGAGGACTGAAGCAAATTGAAGTCTCTGACAACTTCAGGCTTTTTTCCATTTTATCATGATGTTATTTATTGGTCCTTTGTAAGGATTTTTGTTTTCTTTAAATTGAAGTGCAAGCCATACTGAAGGCTATATAGTTTTTTTATCTTCATCAGTAAGTGCAAAAACCATGTGAAGGCCTTGTCTGCCTTCCTGTGGCTTCACAAGGGGGAAAGAGAATCAAACTCAAAATCAGCCCAAGGCCACATCCTATGAAGCGAAGATGAGACATGCCTCCACCACCCTTCAACCTTCTTTATCCTATTCTGACCCCAACCATCCGTTCCACAGAACTCTCTGCTTTACATTTGTTTTCAACAATCCATTGCAATGGCCACATAGAACCCATAACAATACTCAAAATCATGGGGTTTATTAGAATGCCGAGCTTTATGCATTCCTTTTCATTTTTGACAACTTAACAATTTTCCTAGATTAATACTTCATACATTCAGCACTCTGATTATTAATAGATGTTTGCAGCTTTTCTCCTTATTTTGAGATGTGCCCCATCAGCAAAGAAAGGTCTTGAAAGCTTTACTCCATTCACATTATCATGGTCAGCTGTACTTGAAGGAAACAGTTCTTTCCCAGTCATATTTTGAGTGTCTTCCAAACTGTTGGACTCATCTTCTGTCACTATATCTCACAATGTTCCACTGCTGTTCATAAGATTTTCAGTGACTAAACATTCAGAAGCAGTCTGCCTCTCCTTCCTAGTCTGTCTTAGTCTGGAAGCTCTAAAGGTGAGAAATCAGTGAAATTTAGATAGAACATAGTCATTTTGAGACAACAGTTCTGAGCCACAAAGTTCCATTTCCAGCTGTGTTGGAATTAGCTTGGGCTCCCTCAACTTCGCAGAGGTCTACAATTGCTCATGAAGCTGTCTCCTTTTTCCTTATGTTGCTGCAGTGGTTAGAATTCTTAAATATGCTATGGACTCTGTTGCTCACTCTGTTTGAATAGACTGGTATACTCTTCCTGGGCAGTATACAGGCAGTCCAGTGTAATGTACATTTGACTTGCATAGAATCCATAGATAAGAACCGCCCCAGGTAAAGTTTCCTTGTTGAAAAATTCAGGTATGTACAGTAGTTTGTAATAACAAATAGGTTCTGCTTTGTGACTCCCATCAGGACATTATTATTATTATTACTATATTGTCATGGTAAAGATGGTTTCATATGCTTGAAAGTGTTACTTAGATTTTATTTATACATAGAAAGGTACGCTATATACTGTATACTAAGAAAAACTTTTGACTATATACTGTATACTGTATACTAAGAAAAACTTTTGACTAACGGAGCAGAACGCCTCATCTTTCTCCCGCATAAGAAAGCTGGTAGTTTCGAACTGCTGACCCTGAGGTTAGCAGCCTGATTCATAACCACTACACTACCAGAGTTCGATATGAACAAATTCAACAAAAAGACAGAATTAGAAATGGAGCTAGAGACTTTCTAATAAGAATTCAAGAACTGACTTTGTGGAAGGCTGATAGAAAATTTAGAACTAATTTTTAGGACTTACTCTATTATCGGAACATAAGTGTGTATTTTCACAAAGTTGTTTTTGTTAAGTACTGCCAAGTAGGTTTTGACCCATAGTGGCCCTTTATAGTGTTTCTGAGGAAAGGCTGGTGGGTTTGAACCACCAATAGACTTTGTAAAACAATGTTGATTGAAATTATTCAGTGTACTTACAAAATTGTTTGCATATAAATATACTTAAAAAAAAGTTAATTGCAGAAATACAGAAAAGAAATCCTTCTAATATAGTAACATAAAAATATACAAAAAGTGAAATCTCTAACCCTTATCTCTTTCTGTTACTACACATTGGTAATTTTGTGTCCTACCATCCTTGAATTAAAATTGTTGTTTAATTTAGAGATGTATTGTAATGGAGACATGTCTGTCACTAGATGCATTATATACTTTGAGGCTGTTTTTAAAGCTGATGATTTTAAGATTATATACTACATACAAATTTTCTGGTAGAAAAACTGATAAATGATTAAAAACAAAGAACTAAATACTAATGTTTTGTATAAATTTGAGAAATGTCTACATACTACATTACTTTTTATACCAGCTGCTTTGCCAGGAGAAAGCTGAGGTTTCTGCTTCCACAAAGTTTTAAAAAGCCCCAGAAACCCTATACAGAGTCCCTATGAATCAGAACCAGCTCAGCAGCACTTAACAACATACAACAGCTTATACATATAAATACTTATTCACGGTTTCACTAAATATTTTTTTAAGTAAGGTAAATAACACTTGTAGTTAAGAGTTTATTTGATGGTTAGCTACTTGAAGATTACCCTCATTAATTTATTGAATCTTATAATTGTTGCTGTTGTTAAGTGCCATCCAATCAGTTCTGATTCATAGCGACCCTGTAGAGGGTTTCAGAGGAGCAACTGGGAGTTTTGAACTGGAGAGCTTATGGTTTTCGGTCCAGTGCTGATCCTGTAGCACCACATTGTTGTTGTTAGGTGCTGTCAAGTCAGTTCCAACTCATAGTGAACCCTGTACAGGGTTTTCAAGGAATGGCTGATGAGTTTAAACTGCCAACCCTATGGTTCAAACTGACCTTCTGGTCCTGTGCTCTTTCCGACAGTGCCACACCAGGACTCCAGCACCACACTAGGACTATCTTTATAGATCTTTGATAGATAGAATGAGTGAAAGTGATAAATGTAGAATGTAAATTTAAATAACTGTGCTTATATTTAACTTTCAGACACAGGCTTCCATATTTATATTTTGTTTGTTAAACTTTTTATTGTATATTTAACGAAGGTCTGTTGTGTTTTGATTTGTTATTTACTTTCACGCTTCTTTGAAAATTACTACTCTACTAAATCACTCTGTTGAGTTTTTTTCCCTTGATGACTTTGTGAGGGGTGGCGGGGACATACAAAATAGAAAAATTATATAACCTCTGGGTCTTGTCTTAACCAATTTGGCAACGGTATTTCATCCAGAGCACATTCCTGGGAAGTCAGATTCGTTCAAATTCAGATGTAAAGGAGAAAGTACATTCTAAGCTCAGATACTCACTTCTTTATGTAGTTGTTATCTGTAGCGTAGTGGTCACAAATCTGGCTGCGAACCTTAAGGTCAGCAGTTCGAAACTACCAGTTGTTCTGCGGGAGAAAGATGAGGCTTTCTGCTCCCATAAAGATTGACAGCCTTGGAAACCCTGTACAGGATCACTATGAGGTCGGAACCACATCCACGGCACATAACAACATGGTGGAGTCATGGTGTGGCACTGTAAGATTAGCACTAGACTGCCAATCATAAGGTTGGTGGTTGAAACCCACCAGCCACTCCAGAGAAATCCTATACAGGGTCACTATGAGTCAAAACTGAGTCGATGACACTTAACAATAACAACCTTTCCATTATGTTTTGTTTATATTCTGTGTAAGACTAAGGTGAATATTCTTAAGTAACTTTGTGATGAAAGCAGTGTTTTGTTTTGTTTCCTGTTAAAATAATAAAGTGAAAATAGTCATCTGTAAAATCTCTCATTGTTTTTCATAATTCTATTTCTTCCAGGGATAGCATCTTCAAAAATCCATACTATTGGACTTACCCATGTAATTTATTTTCATATTATAAATCTTATTGTTTTTCTGTTGCTGCCTTTTCTGAATTTCATGAATGAGTTGCTAGCTAATTAATGAAGAATAGGGAATTTTTAATAAATTAATTTTAGATCCTGGTGTGGTGCTATAGGATAAGCATTGAACTGCTAACTAAGCTCAGCTGTTCAAATGCACCAGTCACTCTTCAGAAACCCTATACAGGGTCTCTATTAGTTGAACCGACTTCAACAGCACTTAAGTATAACAACAACAAACTACTATTTAATTTTAATGTTTTCTTTTAATACCAGAGAGTTGAAAGATAACCTTGGCAGTGATGATCCAGAAGGCGACGTACCAGTCTTGCTGCAGGCTGTCCTGGCAAGGAGTCCTAACGTTTTCAGGGAGAAAAGCTTACAGAACAGATATGTACAGAGCGGTAAGAATCTTAATAATAGATTTTTGTACCATGTTTTCATAATGAGTCTCCTATCAGAACTTGTTTCACATACAGTGCAATTCAAATGCTGCGGAACGCACTGGCATTCATCTAGGATAAATGAATTAAATTTAAGCAAAATTTCTTTTTTAATTATATCTTTGGTTTTGCATTGATCATGTGGTAAAAGAATGCTTGAGATTTACATATTTACAGCTTCAGTATTTTGCTCTTGAAAACAGTCAAAAAAAAAGGAAAGAGCTTTTGAAACTTTGTGAAAGGCTGATTAAAATAATTTAAGGGTTGATTTACTTTTAGAAGAATATAACATGTTTAATTTTTGTGTGTTTCATAGGAATGATGATGTCTCAGTATAAACTTTCTCAGAATTCCATGCACAGTAGTCCTGCATCTTCCAATTACCAACAAACCACTATCTCACATAGCCCCTCCAGGTATTACTGTATATCATTTTTTTAAACTATTGTTTTCTGTGACTAATATGCTAGTCAATATTCACTATATACGTATTGATAATGGTAAGTTATATCTAATTGAATTCCTGACATAGTCTTAAATCATAATCCACGTGAATATTAGTCTTAAAATAATGCCGTAGCTGTCATCTTAGTGTTCATTTTATAGAGACAAACAAGTGTTAAAATAACTGATGTGTTAAACATAAAAATATTTGTAGAGTGAAATTTATTTTAAGCATGGCTCTATATACCTTAAACAGATTGGTGCTTTTATGTAAGTAAAGTAAATGAAATACCTCAATTTTTATTAAAAACTTAATTTAGTTATTTAAAACAACAATATATAAATAGTTAACTTTGTGTTGTAAATAATTTTTGTGATTATCTATTTTGTAAAATTTTTTTCTGTATCCATAGAATTTATAGCATATATGTTTAGAGAATTGAAGACAGTAAAATTAAAAAAGGTGTATCTCATTAATTTCATTTCCTAATATTCTGTATTGGGCTTTGGGTTTTAGCCGGTTTGTGCCACCACAGACAAGCTCTGGGAACAGATTTATGCCACAACAAAATAGCCCAGTGCCTAGCCCATATGCCCCACAAAGCCCTGCAGGATACATGCCATATTCCCATCCTTCAAGTTACACAACACATCCACAGATGCAGCAAGGTAAGAAAGTTGTTTGTTATTTTACTAGGCATATGATATAATCTACCAACCTATAATTCCAAGCAATTTTTTTTTCCTTTTTGTAATTTTAAGAAACAAACCAAAATACCATAATGTATACTTGTCTGTTAATTTTTTTTTTCTAGAGATATGGCTTAATTCATTAAGATATGTTATATTTATCATTTAGTAAGTTGTCATGTGGGAGGTAAAAGGAGTATTAATGACTTTAGAATGGATGTTATGTAACTGAATTTATTTAGTTATAAAACTAAAAATTGCTTTTTTATTGGACTTTCTTTTAGTAGCATTAAGACAAAAAAGGAATTGTATTTTAATTCACATAATATGTATAAGTGTGGAAAATTGGCTGTAAAGTTGATTTAGTACTAGTATAGGAAAATAGTAATAATAGATATAAAAATCTGTGGGTTTATATTACTAGTTCTCAGTTGAAATTTTTTGTTGATATAAAGTATTTTATGATGTCTTCTTAAGGGGCCATTCCCTTGGGATATATTTCTTGAGTGCTAAATTACTGGTTATTATTATTAATTGATTTGTACTTTGTTATTTTGATAAATTTTCAATAGAAAGTACAAAAAGTTATATAACAAGAACCTGTGTTTTGCCCACCGTAATTAGCAGCAAAATTTGTGCATTTACTGTCCATTCATTGCTATGTGCTATCTTGATTTTTTAGTTATTCACAAAGCATACTTGTATTTATTTATAGATTTTTAATTCAGTCATCTATTAAAATAGCCAACTTCTGATTTTCCAAAGCTAGACAATGAAACATTAGGTCAACACCACTTCACATGCTAACTTGAGAAAATATAAAGGGAAACTATACATTTAGAATGGTGGTGGTGGTGGTGATGTTATGTGCCTTGGAGTCGATTCTGACTCCTGGTGACCCTGTACAGAGTTTCCAAGGCTGTAAATCTTCACGGGAGCAGAAAGCCTCATCTTTCTCCCGTGGAACAGCTGGTACTTTTGGACTGCTGACTTTTATGTTAGCAGTTTTAATTCATAACCACTGTGTTACCAGAGCTCCTTACCTTCAGAATTAGAAAAGAGGCCTTCAGAATTTCTGAATTTAGTTGAAGTGGTGAACATACTTAGACTCTGTAGGTTGTTAATACTTATGAGATATTAGTATACTATGATACACAGACATTTGAGGAAATTTTTTAATATTCAGATAAAGAAGGACACATTTATTTCTTATGGAAATGTCCACATATAAATAAGTATGTGTAGGAAACGTAAGTTTTTACTCTCAGTACTGTGTTGTTGTTTGGGTTTTTTTTGTTTTTGTTTTTTGATAGAATTAGTTTTGCTTTTTTAAAAGAATAAGTTGAGCTTTCAAAATCAAAAGAGAAAAGTAGTTTAGAAACCTTTGTGTTGTTGTTGTTGTTAAGTGCCATTGAGTCGGCTCTGACCCATAGCGACCCTATATAGGGTTTCCGAGGGGTGGCTGGTGAGCTTGAACTGCTGACCTTGCAGTTCAAATGGCTTTGTAGTCTGGTGCATTAACCCACAACACCACACCAGCACTCCAGAAACCTGTGTGGTGGTGGTGGTAGTGGTTATGTGCTGTGGAGTCGGAACCAACGTATAGCAACCCTGTACAGGGTTTCCGGGCTGTAAATATTTACAGGAGCAGAAAGCCTCATCTTTCTCCTGCAGAAGAGCTGATAGTTTCGAACTGCTGGCCTTAAGGTTCGCAGCCCGATTCGTAGCTACTACGCTACCAGAAACCTGTGTAGTATTAGTTCATTTCTTAGAATTTATGAGGTACTTGAGAAACTAAAATGTTACTATTGACTTAGCCCCACCCAGATATTAAAATTATTCTAAATAATTAGCTCTTAATTAGAGGTGAAAATGAAACAAAATTTTATACTTATAAATTGGTAATAAAATAACATTGTTATTCAATACTTGGTATCTACAAGAGTACAGAAAAATGTGAATTTTCTGATAAGGATATAAATTGATACATCCTTTGTATAGAGCAGTTTGGCAAAATTTGTAATTTAAATGCATATACCTCACTTCGTAGTCCTTCTTTAAAAGGGAGAAGGAGTCAACACATATTCCAACAGTTTTTAATGGCAAGTTATACTAAATATTCAAGAACAGATATTCTAATCTTACCGCATTCCAGTAAACTAGTCACCACTCTCCCAACTCATTTTGTAGTTATTTAATAATCAGTACAAAATCAGGTGAGGTAAATGGTTATATATTCCTGAGTGCTTCGGTATATATCCAAAACAAACAAAAAATCAGGTGAGGTGAAAAGCATATGAGAAAGGAAAATCATATAACTGTCATCATATATGAACATAGTAACAAAATCTCTAAATAAAGTATTGTCAAGTCGTTTCCAACTCAGCGACCCTGTATAGGCTTTCCAAGGAGCAGCTTTTAGGTTTGAACCACCAACCATCTGTTTAGTGTCACACTAGCTGCTTTTTAAATATAAAGTGTTAGCAAACCAAATAATCCATGTTTTTTCAACCCATATGACAAACATAGTTGTATGTCAGAATACAAGAGTTTATTAGCATTAGACCATTAATATAATTCAGATTAATATAATAATCTATTAAATCTCTTAAAAGAGCCAAAAATTAAATAAAAGGACCATTAGAATAATTGAACAGTTGTTCATGATTTTTATAAACTTCACAGAATCAGACTAGACTGACACAACTTTGTCCTGATACAGGCTGTCCACCTAGTGGTGAAAGCGTAGAAAAGTCCCTTGCAGTCAGGGATAGAACATGAATGCTTGCAATCAGCACTTTTATGCAGTGTGATATGGTGGACCTCCTAAACTATACAGGAATATATTCTTGAATGCTTGTCTCTGTAAGACATTTATGTCATAAATATATATAATCATTAATAAGGAGAAGAAACAAAGTGCCAGTGTATTCTAGTGAGAGAATTACCTTTATAGAAAATCAAAAAGGATGCAGGTAAGGTATTGTAGTTAATTACTAAAAGTATTTCAAATGGTTAAGGAGCTCTGGTAGCATAGTGGTTATAAATTGGGCTGCTAACCTCAGAGTCAGCAGTTCGAAACTACCAGTGGTTCCACAGCAGAAAGATGAAGCTTTCTGCTCCCGTAAAGATTTACAGCCTCGGAAACCCTATGCAGGGTCACTATGAGTCAGCACCAACTCCACAGCACATAACCACCACCATTTCATATGGTTACTTGATACCAGGTCACTATTTTAAATTAATTTTTACATGTGAAAAAATATTAAAATATCATTAACAATTTTAAGAAAATATTCAGAAACCCTATACAGGGTCGCTATGGGTCGGAACCGACTCGATGGCACATAACAACAACAATACCAAGGAATATATCTCATGAAACAAAGAAGTCCTTTATGGAAAAAAATTATAAAATTTTGACAGGGAGCAAAAGAAAAAAAAAAAAAGTTATGTGATCTTTGTGGAGGAGAACACTCTAGAGGTAAATATTAAGATTTTCCCAAATTAGGAAACTCAGTAACATTTTAATAAATATTTCCAAGTGAAATTGTTCTGAAGCTTAAAAACTGTTCTAATAATAAAAATCCAAGAATAGATGGTTTGAAAAGAGATGTTCCGTAGAACAGGAATCAGGATTTATTTAAATATTGGTACATGTATGGAAAAGAAGAACGTGATGAAAGAACATATCCATAAAGAAATGGAAATTTGATATACGTGGCATTTTACCTTAATGAGAAACAATGGTCTTTTTAATAAATGATGCAGAGACTACCACTTACCCATATGGAAAAAAGTAAAATTGGATCTCTATATCAAATTAATACTTGCTTACACATTTTTATTTAGACAAAAACCAGTAGAAAAATATACATAGAATATAGACGATAACAGTCCACACAGAAGAGAATCTGAATGGACCAGTGTACACAGAAAGATACTTGCCTTCATTAGTAGTTAAGGAAATGAGAATTAAATGGACAATCAAGCACATTTCCCACGCTCCAATAGATAAAAATTGCTGACAAAGATGTACAGCAATAGGAACTCAGCTACTATCAAATGGACATAAGTAATTTGGAAAGCTGTTAGGTTAGTTAATAAGGTTTACAGTGAACATATCCAGCATTTTCACTACTAGCTGTTTTACACTAGACTTCCTACACATTTGTACAAGGACTATGTGTAACAATATACATTGTCTCTGACAGAAAATTTTTGAAGTTGGGAAAGTTTTGTCCAACTTAAGAATGAGTCGATAAATTATATACATTATATAGCAGAATTATATACCCTATTTAACATTTTTATATTATATAAAAATAGATTAATCTTAGCACAATACTGAATTAAAAAGCAAGTTAGAGAATGATTGTTGTTTTTATTAAATGCAGTCGAGTCTGTTCTGACCCACAGTGACCCAGTATTGGGTTTCGAAGGAGCAGCTGGTGAACTTGAACCACCGAATTGCAGTTCAGACCAACTTTGCAGTATAGCATGTTAACCCACAGCGTCACACCAGGACTCCTAGAGAAGGATTATTGTTGTTAAGTGCCGTTGAGTCAGTTCTGACCCAGAGCGACCATGTATAAGGTTTCAAAGGAGCAGCTGGTGAGCTTGAACCACCAACCTAGCAGTTCAAAGTGACTTTTCAGTCCAGTGCATTACCATATACAGCACCATATGAGGACTCTAGAGAAAGATAACATATGTGTACTTTATTATTTGCATATGCATTTATATGCTCACTAATGATGTGTGTTAATTTAGGGATAGACTTATTATAACATAGGTATAAAGATATGCGTAGCTGTTGGTCATCAGGTTGACTCTGATTCATGGCTCACTCCTGTTTCAAAATAGAACTGTCCTCCATAGGGTTTTCAGTGGCTAAAGTTAATGTAGTGTTGACCTTCAGAAAATAAGGGGAATAAAATGAGGGAGAGGAATGCACAGGTAAGTGTGCATTCAGCCATGCCTGTAATGTTTTACTTCTTTTGAAAAATTTATGTGGGTGTCTGGCACAATATCAAGGTTTGATCAAGCTGGGTCGTCAGTCTCTGAGAGTTAATATTATTTGTTATACTGTATGTATGCTTAAAATACTTCTTGTTAACCAGTATTATTTTTATTATTCACCAAGATTTTGGCAGTTTATTTTTATAAAGCTTTTTAAAATTCTTATTAATTTCAGCATCGGTATCAAGTCCCATTGTTGCAGGTGGTTTGCGAAACATACATGATAAAGTTTCTGGTCCGTTGTCTGGCAATTCAACTAATCATCATGCTGATAATCCTAGACATGGCTCAAGTGACGACTACCTACACATGGTGCACAGGCTAAGTACTGACGTATGTAATTTATTAATTGTCATTTAAGGTAATAAAATAATTCTAATATTTGTTATGTAACTTAGTACTTCACTTACACAAATACTTAAAGGATATTTGTCAAAGATGACACAACGTACTGAGACTCCTAACTATGGGTAACATGGTTCCTATTCACACAGAGCTAAAGTCTAGAGTGTGGGTCAGTAAACAACAGCCAGGATCCTGGCCCACAAGCTAAAATTGTTTTTCATATTTTTAAGCTACAAAGATAAACAAGCAAACAACAAAAATAGCAACAAAGACGATTAACAACAGAGCTTTATGGGACCTACAAAGTCTTAAGAGTATTACTATTTGCCCTTTTTAAGAAACAGTTTGAAACCTTTATTTAAGAAGTTTAGAGGTTTAGATTCTCAGTGAAATATGATTACATTTTAATTTATAAATACCTGGTAACACCAAAATGTTCTCTTAAATAATGAACCTTTGTTAGTACCTGGGGATTTGTTCCATTAGAGACTTGTAAAAAGCTTTTTTCCTGAAAAGAAGTGTTGCTTTAATGTTGTTAAAATATTCCACATACTGGAAATTTGTCTTGCTACTGAGTTTGGTTGAAGCTGTGTTGTTGTTGTTGTTGGGTGGCATTGAGTCGGTATTGACTCATAGCAACCCTATGCACAACAGAACGAAACAATGCCCGAACCTGGGCCAACCTTGAGCTTGTGGATGCTGCCACTTTGCCAATCTATCTCACTGCGGGTCTTCCTCGTTTTCTCTGACCCTCCACCTTATCAAATATGATACCATTCTCTAGCTACTGGTCCCTCCTGACAGTATGTGAGGTATGAGAGACAGTATGGAAGTATGAGAGACAAAGTTTGGCCATCCTGATCTCCAGTGACCACTCTGGCTGCACTTCTTCCAACACAGAGCTGTTTGTTCTTTTGGCAGCGCATGGCACTTTCAATATTTTCCTCCAACACCATAAGTCAGAAGCATCAGTTCTTCTACAGTCTTCCTTATTCACTGTCCAGCTTTCACATGCATATGAGGTTATGGAAAATACCATGGCTTGGGTCAGGCACGCCCTGGTCCTCAAACTGATATCTTTGCTCTTCAACACTTTAAAAAGGTCTTGTGCAGCAGATTTGCCTCATGCAGTATGTCGTTTGATTTCTTGACTGCTGCTTCCATGAGTGTTGCTTAGTTGATCCAAGATGAATGAAGTCTTTGACAACATCAGTCTTTTCTCCATTGATAAGAATGTTTTCTATTGGTTCAGTGGTGAGGATTTTTGTTTTTTTACATTGAGATGCAAGCCATACCGAAGGCTATGCTCTGTGATCTTCATCAGTAAATATTTTAAGTCCTCTTCATTTTCAGCAAGCAAGGTTGTATCATCTGCATATCACAGGATGTCAGTGAATCTTCCTCCAATCCTGGTGCCATATTTTTCTTCATATAAGCCAGTTTCTCAGATTATTTGCTCAGCATACAGGTTGAATAAGTGTGGTGATAGAATACAACCCTGTCGCACACCTTTCTTAATTTTAAAACCATTCTGTGTTCCATGTTCTGTTCGAACAACTGCCTTTTGGTCCATGTACAGATTCCTCATGAGCACAATTAAGTGTTCCGGAATACTCACACTTCGCAATGTTGTCCATAGTTTGTCATGGTCCACATAATTGAAAGCCTTTGCGTAATCAGTAAAGCACAGGTAAACATCTTTCTGATATTCTCTGCTTTCAGCCAAGATCCATCAGACATCAACAATGGTATCCCTCATTCCAACGCCTCTTCTGAATCCAATTTGAACCTCTTGAAGTTCTCTGTCAATGTATGCTTGCAGCCATTTCTGTATTACCTTTAGTAAAACTTTACTTGTGTGGGATATCAAAGGTATTGTCTTATGATTTCCGCATTCTGTTGGGTCATCTCTCTTTGGAATGGACACAAGTACAGTTCTCTTCCATCAGTTGGCCAAATTTCTTGGCATAGATGAGTGAATGCCTCCTGTGCCACCTCACTTTCTTAAAAGATTTCAATTTTTATTCCATCAATTCCTGGTGCCTTGTTCTTTGCCAATTCTTTCAGTGCACCTTAGACTTCCTCCTTTTGTATCATTGGCTCTTGATCATGCTTCCTCTTGAAACGGTTGAACATCAACCATTTACTTTTGGGAAAGTGACTCTGTATATTCCTTCCATCTTCTTTTGATGCTTTCTGCATCATTCAATAATTTGCCCAGAGAATCCTTCAATAATGAGTTAAGGCTTGAATTTTTTTTCTTCAGTTCCCCCAGCTTGAGAAATGCTGAGCATAGTCTTCCTTTTTGGTTTTCTGATTCCAGATCTTTGCACATTTTGTTGTAATATTTGACTTTATCTTCTCGAGCTGACCTTTGAAATTTTCTGTTCGGCTCTCGTACCTCCTCAATTCTTCTATTTGCTTTAGCATCTGTATGCTGGAGAGCAAGTTTCAGTGTCTCTTCTAGCATCCATTTTGACCTTTTCCTTTTTTCTTTTCTTCTTAATGACTTTTTGCTTTCTTTCTGCATGATGTTCTTGATGTCATCCCACAACTCTTCTGCGTTAGTCTTTAGTGTTTAATGTATCAGATCTGTTCTTCAGATGATCTAAATTCAGATGTGATATATTCAAAGTCATATTTTGGTTCTTGTGGACTTGTTTTCATTTTCCTCAGCTTCAGTTTGAATTTGCATATGAGCAATTGATGGTCTGTTCCACAATCTGCCCCTAGCCTTGTTTTGACTGATATGTAGCTTTTCTATCATCTCTTTCTGCAGATGTAGTCAATTTGATTTCTGTGTATTCCATCTGGTGAGATCCATGTGTATAGTCATCTCTTATGCAGTCTAAAGAAGGTATTTGAAATGAACAAATCATTGATTGCCTGCCTGTAATGCCCACCTGGGCTGGCCTGCATCTCCATTTTATTTAGGGGAGGAGCTTCACACCAAGCTGGGAGGGACTAAGACAAGGTACAGCTAACATCAGTAATTTCCCAGACATTCAGGTAACTTTACATCTTACGTCGCTGGTTCGAATCCCAGGCCTGCAACTTGGTTTCTCAGGCTCAATTAACATATCTCTAGCCCCTGAGCTCAGTTGGGAGAAGGTGAAAGGGAAGGACAAAAGACTTGGGTGGAGTCCCACTGTTTTGGCTTCCTGAGCCAGGTTTTCAGGAACTTGGCTGAATAACCTGCACCTGGGAGAGGTTCAGGGAAAGATGGCTTTTTTGTTGATAGAACAAAGAACGGGAAGTAGCTAAGCTATTTTCAGTTAATCCTTTGGAGAAAGGTTTAACCTTGAGACCTTTACAGTCTCAGTTTTAGGAAAATACTACATTTATCTGTGGACATTAAGGGCTCATGTTTGGAATTAAATAAAAAACATAACTGAACACTAAGATGAAAAACAATTTGTTATGACTGCCCAGTGGCCAGAAATTTTTCCTCAGAGCCTGTGGCCTGCATTGTCTGCAACACTCGGGCCTCGAACTTCTGACCAGCTTTACACGGTCTTCAACAATTGATCTTGCAGAATTCTATCATGCGATCTCCAGCATCATTTCAATCACCAAGGTCATATTTTCCAACTACTGATCTTTCCTCTTTGCTCCCAACATTTGCATTCCATTTCACCAGTAATGATCAGTAATACATCTTGATTGCATGTTTGATCAATTTCAGATTGAAACAGTTGGTAGAATTCTTCTGTTTTATCCTCACTGGCTTTAGTGGTTGGTGTGTAAATTTGAATAATAGTGGTATTAACTGGTCTTCCCTGTAGGCCCATGGATGTTATCCTATCACAGTGTTACACCTCATGACTGATCTGGATATGTTCTTTTGACAGTGAATGCAACGCCATTCCTCTTAAGTTTGTCATTCTGTCATAGTAAACCATGTGGTTGTCAGATTCAAAATGGCCAATACCAATCCATTTCAGCTTACTAATGCCTAAGATATCGATGTTTATGCGTTACATTTCATTTTTGACAATTTCCAATTTTTCTAGATTCATACTTCATACATTCC
This sequence comes from Chrysochloris asiatica, assembly GCF_000296735.1. Taxonomy (NCBI): domain Eukaryota; kingdom Metazoa; phylum Chordata; class Mammalia; order Afrosoricida; family Chrysochloridae; genus Chrysochloris; species Chrysochloris asiatica. Next base: position 464,342 of record NW_006408948.1, read on the forward strand.
ATGTTCTAATTATTAATAGTTATATACAGCTGTTTCTCTTCATTTTGAGTTGTGTCCCATCAGCAAATGAAGGTCCCATGGACTTTACTCCCACTGGGTTTACTCCATTCGCATCATCACAGTTAACTGTACTCTGAGGAGGCATCTCTTCCCCCGTTACATTTTGAGTGTCTTCCAACCTGAGAGGCTCATTTTCTGGCACTATATCTGACAGTGTTTCTCTGCTGTTCATATGGTTTTCGGTGACTAAATATTCAGAAGTAGTTTGTCACTTCTTCCTGGTCTGTCTTTGTCTGGAAGCTCATCTGAAAGCTGTTGATGGGTGACCCTGCTGGTATTTAAAATACCGGAGGCATACCTTTCAGTATCAAAGCAACTCACAAGCTACCACAGCACAACAAACTGACTGACGCATGGTGGTCAAAGCTGTATGTATCTATAAAGGAAATAAGCATTATTTTAGTCCTTTAGAAAACGTGAGTTAACTACACGTTCAAAGAATTTACAACATGGCAGGGTGTTCAAGGTCCTTTTGTAGAAAATGGCAAGCAGAAATGGAGCTAATAAGACCAGTGTTATTATTCATTGCCATGCTTAGGCTGTTGATGGTTTGTTTGAATACAATTTCAATTCTCCTAAAATATACCAAGAAGAAGTCAAAAGTGCAGAAGAATTATGCTTTTGAATACCAACACTTTACCTGTCAGTAATTTATGTCTTATATTGGCTCTCTTTAAGTTTTCTCTGGAGCCTCTCCTATTATTCAGTATATAAATGTTTTACTTTATTCTTAGGATGGAGATTCTTCAACAATGAGGAATGCTACATCGTTTCCTTTGAGGTCTCCACAACCAGTATGCTCCCCTGCTGGAAGTGATGGAACTCCAAAAGGTACTGTTAAATCTTTCAGTATTTCATATTTCAAGCAGTGTCAAGAACTTTTTTTTAATCAGGTACTAAAACGTTATTCTTTATTGCTTTTTGTTTGTTGAGGAACAAAACAAGGAAATCTGTTCGTAAAGCAGGTCTGGATCATGGAATTTGAATTTGTCCCTGCTCATGGATTTTTTTCATCCTCGTTCTCTTTAAATCTCTGCTAACTATAGTTTTCTAGGATATATCCATTCTCATTCTCATTGATAAGCCTAATCTTACCTCTCTGATACTACATTTCAAATGATCAGTCAGTCAATGTGTCTTATCCTCCAAAACCCAAACCCATTGCCATCAAATCTATTCCAAATCCTAACAGCCTTATAGAATACAATGAAACAGCCCAATAGGGTTGTCAAGGCTGTAAATCTTTACAGAAACAGTCTGCCACATCTGTCTCTCAAAGATGTAGTTGGTGGGTTCAATCCACTAATGTTTTGATTTGGATATGTTATGTAATTGGTGTTCTGATAAAGAAACACTTGAACCTGTTCAACCTTTATTCATTACAATTATGGGGGTTGTTGTTGTTGTTGTGTGCCATCGAGTCGGTTCCGACCCATAGCGACCCTGTAGAGGGTTTCCGAGGGTGTAAATCCTTACGGGAGTAGAAAGCCTCATCTTTCTCCCGCGGAGCGGCTGGCAGTTTCGAACCGCTGACCTTAAGGTTC
>NW_006408948.1:466045-533053 GCF_000296735.1 Chrysochloris asiatica
ACAGGGTTTCTGAGGAGCAGCTGGTGGGTTTGAACTGCTGACCTTTTGATTTGCCGTCCACTGCTGATCCTGCAGCGCCACACCAGGAGGATTATTTAAATTGTAATTTCAGATGTGTGTAGATGTAACTTTTTTTCTGTAAAGCATTTTCATCCTTGACTGATTTTTATCATTTCCTATGGATTTTAAAACTTTTCGTAAATAGTCCCAATAAATAAATGTATTTTTATATATTACTCAGGTACAATTATACTTTTACTTATGAGGCATGTCAACTTTTTTTTCTCACTTAACAGCTTATTAGGATAACTTATCCCTTTGATGAGCTTACTTTAACACTGTCGTCAGTGGTTCAAGCTCACCAGCCGCTCCTTGGAGAACCTATACAGGGCCACTATGGGTTGGAATCAGCTCGACGGCCCTTAACAGCAGCCTATCACATAGCAATAGTTAATTTCAAGAAATCTGGGTTCAGGATATTTTATTAAGCCTTTCATCAACCCAGAGATCCTGAAGTGAATAGGGACTTTATTAATTGTAGCTTTTCCTACTTTGTTTTTCTTTCATATTCAGTAATATTCACATGAGTGTAATATGTAATACATTTTCTTATTAAGTCGTTAGGATGTATCAGTGTTCTAATTTGATGTAGGTAATAACCAGTGAAAGAATAAAGAAAGATGAGCATGCCTAAAATATTTGTGTTGCAGCTTCTTTTAGAAATAGTTAACTCTAAAATATAAATACTTTTTAGGTACAAAAACAGAAATAACAGTAATCTGGAAGATAGAATACTCATACTGGAGTTGTAAACCATCAACAAGCTAAAAGACTGTGGAGAACAAACAAGTCTCTTGAATTCCTGTTCATCTTTTATAAATAAGAAACTTGGAATAGATAATTTTTAATTATTCATTTTAGCATTACTATGTGGTCACGTAATGTTTCTATCACATTGTAAAAGAAATTTGAAACCAGCACAACTGTTAATTCCTTTACTTGTTTTTCTAGGATCAAGACCACCTTTAATCCCACAATCTCAGCCTCTACCATGTTCATCACCTCGAGATGTTCCACCAGACATACTGCTAGATTCTCCAGAAAGAAAACAAAAGAAGCAAAAGAAAATGAAATTAGGCAAGGATGAAAAAGAACAGAGTGAGAAAGCTGCAATGTATGATATCATTAGTTCTCCATCCAAGGATTCCACTAAACTTACATTAAGACTTTCTCGTGTAAGGTCTTCAGACATGGACCAGCAAGAGGATATGCTTTCTGGTATGGAAAATAGCAATGTTTCAGAAAATGATATTCCTTTTAATGTGCAGTACCCAGGACAGACTTCAAAAACACCCATTACTCCACAGGATGTAAACCGCCCACTAAATGCTGCTCAGTGTTTGTCGCAGCAAGAACAAACAGCATTCCTTCCAGCAAATCAAGTGCCTGTTTTACAACAGAACACTTCAGTTGCTACAAAACAACCCCAGACTTCTGTGGTACAGAATCAGCAACAGGTATCACAGCAAGGACCTATATATGATGAAGTGGAATTGGATGCATTGGCTGAAATTGAGCGGATAGAGAGAGAATCAGCTATTGAGAGGGAGCGTTTTTCAAAAGAAGTTCAAGATAAAGGTAAAATAATCTCACTGTTACTTCCTCATCCTATGGGCAAATATATAATTATAGTGGAATTATTCTTTTCTCATATACTTGTAATTGTTTATGTCTCACCTAGTTTTATTTCTAATGCCTACACTTCAGAAGTTAAATTCTTGTAAATTCTATATTTTGTTTGAAGCAATTGCATATTTGAGATTTGGTAGTTCTCTACCCCACGTCTACTGCCTAGTTCTATGTGATCTTATTTATTCATGCTTTTCTGTTGTAGTGAGCATTAGCATTTCTGTATTACCCTCATTTTTCATAAATTATATTCACATAATTGTGCGTTTTCAACTTTTTTCCTACCAAGCCTAAGTTAACCACTACAGGATGATTTTAAAGTGGTATATTTAAGCAAAGTTTGTGTGTATGCTTACTATATGATTATATTTTCACTTGGTTTTTAAGTATGCTGTCTTTATAATATGATTTTCAAAGAAAAAAAAAGTTACAGGAAGAGTTTTAAGTTAACATTAATTAACAAACCTTTCAAATTTAGGCAGCTTCTTTTGATGTGATTATAATTATCTAAATCTTGAAAGTTTAAAGAGAGACTGATGAATCAATGATTGAAATTAGCCATATAGATCACTGATTTAGTGTCTTACAAAAGCATGCACACAATTTGGTCATTCAAACCAAAGGCACACTTTATGATTGAATACTCTAGGTTGATTTACAATTTTCTTTTTTTTTTTTTTTCTTGGTAATTATAAAACAAAACTTACTGCTGTTGGGGTAGAATTCTGTTTTTATATATGATCTTTTTTATGTGACAGGATCATCACCAGGTAATTTGCAGTTCTGTGTTAACAAATATACACAAAATACATGTATATATATGTATATGTAGATAGATAGATAGATATAGTTCTTTTTAACATTATTCAAACAAAAAGAGAGATGCTATATAGTCATCGTCTTATAATATTTGCAAAATGCATCATAGTGGGAATAAAGAGATTGCTACAAGTCTTCATTTTCTAGGGTACTGTAATCTTAAACAATAATAAATCATTGATTTTAAGGATAAAATAAACCATTGCTCTTTTTTTCTTTGGTTTGCAATGTGAGGAACAGGAAATAAATAGCTAAATGGTACCAAAGTGTATTTACGCTCTTCTTTTAAAAGTATATTCATGGCACATGAAAAATATTATTCAACTTCTCTTAATTGTATTAGTCTACCCAAAATTCTTGAATCCTATGTTAGGCAGTTTTGCAGAAATATATAAAATAGTGATTCCTTGACCTAAAAATACCAGTTGACTTAATTGAATTTTTGCATGATGTTTCCATCTGTGTTATGGAAAATTGTTTTCTTTTTAAAAAGAATATAATTTTTTTAAAATGATATTTTAGTTGTGGATAAAAACAAGAACAAAAGAAATAGTTTTTATTCTTGTTTTGCTGAATTCTTAACTGTACATATTTGTTGAAACTAAAATTATTTTTCCTTTATATATAATTATTTTTAAATGATTCAAAATTAGATTTAATTGCATATAAGCAAGCATATTTCAGACTATTAACTTTTTTTTTGGAGAATGAAACAGAATCAGCAAACACAACTTAACTCTTCTTGCCCAAAGTTGTAGTATATGCTTTACTTTGAGTTATCTAGTTTTCTAGAATCTGAATATGTCGCTATGACAAGGATAATTTAAAACTTGAGTGAACGGAGTTGTCTTTGAAATTTGTTGAAAATACAGTTATCTAGCTTTATAAGGATGAAAGTAGGAATAAAATGTTCATTAAAGCTAGTTGATGTTAGTTGGGTTTAAATTATCCCCTATGTGTGTTTTCCTAGATTGTGCTAATTTTACTGAGCTCCCTTACTTTATTGTCATTTCTAACTTGTTTCCTCAAATCCATGTTCTTATTTTGTGGATGTATTTGCAAATCTTTGGAAATTAGAGGCCACCTAACGCCTTTGATTTGAATCTTGTTACTCTGCACTGAGTTTCTGTGTTGTGTGATAAGATGGCACGTTTTTATGTGAGCAGTTACCGGGACATTTTGGAAAGATTAACAGTCTGTTTGTTGCTCCAAGGTTATAGGTAAGGTTAAAATAAAAGTGGACTTCTCAGGAAGTAGTGGTTTTGTGTCAGCCCTTGAGAGATGAAATTTCTTCCTTGAAATGATTGTCACTAGTTTCTTCTTTTCTTTTATTTCTTAACTTTATAGGATTAAATTGTAAATTGGACAGCTAATGTATTTTAAGATTTGGCATGAAAATTTTTCTATAACTATTGTTAAGGCACAGACAAGATTGTTGGTTTTGCGTAAAGCTTTATTCTATTGTCTGAGCATTTTCTCTGTGTAAATACAGAGTCTTAGTTGTTTAAGAGTAAGTTAGGTCCTTGGAAAGTGACTTCATAATTGCCAATATAGTTATTTGCTCTCAGAACAGTATTTCTTTCAGTAGATTAGAGATTTGTTTTTTTTAACTTGACCGTTTAAACAAGATAAGAAAATTCAACAAACATGTTATTTGATTATTGTAGAATTTGCAAAAAAAAAAAAAAGGGATAAAACAGTCTTAAAGAATATTTTACCTAGGCTGGCGTAAAATCTAATGTACTCTTTTAGACTTACAGATGATACTTTTTGGCTGCTAGATATTTATATCTCTTTGGCTTGTCCTTTTTTCTCTGGAGAGTTCTGTGTATACACAGATAAGGTAATAACTTTGTAGCATAATAATTTACAATATTCCAAAAGGACCTTTTCCTTAATCTTTTTGTTCACATGTTTATCATCAACCATTATAAAACTTAATTTTATAAGAATTTCTGTCTTTGCTTTGGGATGACATATTTCCTTCATATACCAAGACTTCCTGCTTTCTTAAGTCATAGACGGAGGGAGTTCCTTTTGTTTATCTTTTCCCAAGATCCACTTTCTATGTTAGCAAGTATAAGGAATGACTTAGATTTACTAATATATTAATGTAATATTCTTAACTATAACTATAAAAGTAAGTTATTACATACTGTTATTTAGAATAACAGACTGATATTTTGGACAGGAATCAGATATTTGGCCACTTAGGCTACACTGTGACTTTAGGGGCTTGGATGTTTTCATTTTTCATAATTGACTACTCTTGTGTACTAATTATTGTGCCTTTTGCTTTGTAGTAAGTGTTTTTAGTTAACACTTTGTAGATTTAAGTAAGTGATATAAAATAATTGACTTCACCTCTTATTTTCAAAATAATCAGCATCTGAGTGACAAATGTTGTTGGTCTTGAGATTATGGTATTCTTTTGTATGCATTTTCTTCAGGAATATATCCCTTCTGATAGCTAATTTTGTGGCTCTCAATGCTGAAGAAGGCTTAAAGATAATCAGTGTCCCAAATATTGAAATTATTCTACATAGAAATGGCTCTCCATCATTAGGTGAAGTTTTATTATGATGTAATGAAGACTGATAACAAAACTGGATAGACAAAAGTGACCTGTACAGATTCAGAGCCACTTTACTCGAGTTAAGATCATGGTGGAACTGAATCAGACCAAGTAAGTCTGAACGTGCTCTTAACATATCCAAGAATTTCTGCAGCAATGATGGAATTTGTCCAGGTTTTACAGAAAAATTTTTCAGTAGTTGAAAAATTGAAACTTTGTTTTTACCAATATTGATATATAGTAGGAAAAATTGTGAGTTCTTTCCCAATTTAAATGTGTTCTTATATGTGCTTTCTTAAATTTCTTTAGTATAAAAAGATAGCATCCGTAGTTAAGATAACTAAATTTTGCCTGATAAATTTTTTTTTGAAATTAAATTATTTACTGAATTTCCATTTTGATGATGAAAGGTAAATTGAAATTAGATTAATGATCTACAAACCCAAATATATTGTAATTTTTTAGAAATCAGACTTAAAAGGTATTTTAACATTTCTGAACCATTGCTTGTATTTATAGAAGAATGAGCACAGTTTTCTTAAGAGACCCATGCCATTATGTTTCCTAAATATGTTGCATGTACCATTTTCATGCCTTTCACAAAAACCTATTTCATTGGAATTATTGAAATCTTTTGCTGTTTGAACTTCTTGATTCTTGTCATACAGATGATGGTGAGCATGCTGTTTATGATTACTCTGGTGTGCCATCTGACAAGATGTTTTGAATGTAGAGATTATTTTGTATGGTGGTAAATCAGTAAAAAAGAGGATTCGATAAACATACATTAGTATTTATTATTCTCATGGTATTTTTCATAAGCCTTGATGCAGAAAGCTTCATATAAGTTTTTATCAGCCTAGTTTTAACTGGTAGAAATGATACGATTTGAGTATAATAACGTATTACTACCACCACTGTTATTATTACTATTACATTTTTTTGCAACTGGAGCATGTTTAATGATTAATTTAATGTCTAGGTAACTGAAGAAGCAGAGTGATTTAGTTCTATGAAAAATAACTAGTAAAAACTGTTGTAAATTTTAATAACATTTAATTTGCTTTTTAATCTAGAATGAACTACTCCCCTTGAGAACAAAACAATATCACCTTGTCGTATAAGAGAAGAAGCATTGTCATTAAACACGAAAAAATCTAGTTCCCAAACAATAGGAGTTCTTTTTAGGAATTTTCATTTTTCTAACCTTGTGATATTATTTTACTTAAATGATACTATATCATGTAACTGAATATTATCAAGTCTGTTCAAATGTTTTAAAGTATCTTGGGAAACAGTGAAGTCATTCAGCATGTAAATAAAAGCAAACAAAGTCTTGACATTCTAGGATGTAACTATTCCCGAGAACTGAAGATTCAGTTTATAGAAAATTATTTAGCAGTCTCTTTAATCAGAAGTCGAATTACGCACAGAAAAACATAAGCTTTTAAAAAATATCTTAACATTCTATTGTGGACGTGTTTGTGTGTGTGTGTGTGTGTGTGTGTGTGTTTAAATTACAATAATGCTATAAATTATTTCTTGAACAGAAGCATTTTACTTCAGTGGAAATTGCCACAATATTTGTCTAAAAAGTCTTCTGTGTCTTTCACGTACATATGACTTAGATTGCTTCCTTATTTTAAATTGTATCCAACATTCTGTGTTAGCTTTTAAACTCTATTTATGCTGTCAGTATCCTGAAGGTTTTGAGTGCTGACTCAAAGGTTAATGACAATTTTTAGTTTGTTTAGTTTTAAATATTGTCCCCCTACGGTCTTCATGTACCTTTTTTTCAGGGGCATGATTTCTGTTTTCTTTCTAGTTTTCATTTTTTCTTACCTATCTTACATGTAGTAAAAGCCTATGCCTCCTGTTCAGTATGTTGGCAGATTTGGGACTCTTTGAAGTTTTGAGTCTATAATTATGATTAGCTTAAAGGAAAATTCAAGATTTATAACAGGTTGCTTTATCCTTATATAGAGATTCTGGTTTGTCACTAATACATATAAACATATGTTTGTATTTCCTATATTTTACCTTGTGTTAATTTTCTAACAAGTTTCTTGTCAAATTACCTTTACTATAGCCAGTAATATTTGTTGAACTCTAGCAAGCATAAGTATGCCTTAAAACTCAAGTTTAAAGCTATGAAGTTGTTCGTGCCAGTTACGTTATATATGTGTAGTTTTTAAATTTGCATATACCTCATTTTTAAAACCAAGAACATTGTGACTTAAAGTTCATGTAGTTTTTAATGTGATAAGAATATATGTCTATTACTGATATTGAATATTTATCTTTTTTCAGATAAGCCTTTGAAAAAAAGAAAACAAGATTCTTACCCACAGGAGGCTGGGGGTGCTACAGGAGGTAATAGACCAGCTTCTCAGGAGACGGGTTCTACGGGAAATGGGTCAAGGCCAGCATTAATGGTTAGCATTGATCTTCATCAGGCAGGAAGAGTGGACTCTCAGGCTTCTCTAACTCAGGATTCGGACACCATAAAAAAGCCTGAAGAAGTCAAACAGTGTAATGATGCACCTGTTTCTATTCTTCAGGAAGATAGTATTGGAACTCTGAAATCAACACCAGAAAATCATCCTGACACGCCTAAAAAAAAGTCTGAATCTGAACTTTCAAAGACTGAAATAAAACAAAATGAAAGTAAATTGGCAGAATCTAAACCAAATGAAATCAAATTGGTAGAGACAAAATCAAGTGAAAATAAGTCAGAAACTAAAATTGAGACCCAAACAGAAGAACCTAAACAGAATGAGAGCAAAACGACTGAATCTAAACACAGTGAGAGCACCATAGCTGAGGCTAAACAGAATGAAAATAGACTGTCTGACCCCAAACCAAATGACAACAAACAAAATAATGGGAGGTCAGAAACAACAAAGTCAAGACCTGAAACCCCAAAGCAGAAGGGTGAAAGCCGGCCTGAAACTCCAAAGCAAAAGGGTGATGGGCGTCCTGAAACCCCAAAACAGAAGGGTGAAGGCCGGCCTGAAACTCCAAAGCAGAAAAGTGAAAGCCGGCCTGAAACTCCAAAGCAAAAGGGTGATGGGCGTCCTGAAACCCCAAAACATAGGCATGAAAATAGGAGGGATTCTGGAAAGTCATCAGCAGAGAAAAAAACTGAAGTGTCTAAGCATAAACAAGATGTTAAATCTGATTCACCTCGGTTAAAATCAGAACGTGCTGAAGCCTTAAAGCATAGACCTGATGGGCGAGCTGTTTCTGAGTCACTTCGACGTGACCATGATAGTAAACAAAAATCAGATGACAAGAGTGAATCCGAGCGGCATCGAGGGGATCAGTCTAGGATTCGGCGACCAGACACATTGAGATCCTCTAGTAGACATGAACATGGAATTAAATCTGATGGTTCAAAAACTGATAAACTAGAAAGAAAACACAGGCATGAATCAGGGGACTCAAGGGAAAGGCCATCTTCTGGAGAACAAAAATCAAGACCTGACAGTCCTCGTGTTAGACAAGCAGATTCTAATAAATCAAGACATGATAAACCTGGTTTTAAGTCACCAAACAGTAAAGATGACAAAAGGACAGAGAGTAATAAGAGTAAAGTAGACAGTAATAAAGCACACCCTGACAATAAAGCAGAATTTCCAAGTTATTTGTTGGGGGGCAGATCTGGTGCATTAAAAAATTTTGTCATTCCAAAAATCAAAAGGGATAAAGATGGCAATATTACTCAGGAGACAAAGAAAATGGAAACAAAAGGCGAACAGAAGGACAAAGTAGAAAAAATGGGATTAGTTGAAGATCTAAATAAAGGTGCTAAACCTGTAGTTGTCCTGCAAAAACTGTCTTTGGATGATGTTCAGAAACTTATTAAGGATAGAGAGGATAAATCAAGAAGTTCCCTTAAATCTATGAAGAATAAACCATCAAAGTCAAATAAAGGTAAGAATGTGTCTACTGATATACTGATTACTGTCTGTTTGAAATTTTGAGATTATTAAGGATACAAATAATGGAAATTTATAAAAATTTTTAAGTACTGCATGAAAATGCAACATCTGTGTAAAACAATAGTGAATTGTATATAGGAGTTTAGATTAAAAGTTATTTTTCTCCCACTCCTATTTGAACTACTTACGGTTGTCATGTTTTTTACTGCTATTTGGTTATACGGAAACAAGTTCCATTTTACTGTTTAGTTATTTCAGGTATTTCTGGAAACTGATTGTTAATCAAATGAAGGATACATTAGAATAAATGTATTTAATAGCTTTCTAAGAGATTATTTTGAGTGTAGAGCTATTCCATTCTACAGTGAGGTAACAAAAAATCTTGACTGAATTTCAATTTCCAACATTTCAGTAAAGCTATATGATATACAGGAATCAGTGTTATAAATTCTTTGAAGGATATTTTCTCCTCATAGTATTTTCTTAGTGTCCTGTTTCTGAGTTGATTATCAGTGAATAGTTTCAGTTTGTATAGTATATAAAGCTACATAAAAGATTATTTTGCTTTTGTTTCGTGGAAGAGGTGGTTAATTAAAGGTGTTAACATATAATTGTGTCCTTTCTGTGGAAAGGTAATAGAGAATGATATTTACATCTTAAGTTGCATTTAAATCATAGTTTGCTGTTTTGTTTTGTTTGTTAGGCAGTGGTTATTTTTATATGGTTGCCAAATTGAATTCTTTGGCTACATAAGTAAGATGATTTGGGGGTAAGAAGACTCATGTCCCATATGTTAAAATATAATGACAGTTAAAATTTGATATTCCTGTGTATGCTAGATATTTTTTGAATAAAGCTGTGTGGGAATATCTGTTTACCCATGTAAAATAGTTTGAGATATATAGTTTTGAAGGCAATAAAACAGAATGTTTATTTAAGTTTTTATTTTGTGAAAGTGTTATTTTAAGAACTTCAGTTATACTTCTTCATAATAAGCAAGTATGTAAAATTCTAGAACTGCACTATCCAATGCAGTAGCCTCTTGAACTTTTTTAAATTTAAGATTCATTTCCTTCATAGCCACATGTGGCTAACAGTCCTATATTGGACAATGTAGATAGAGAACATTTGAATCATCACAGAAAGCTCTATATAGCACTGCTGGTGCGTTCGAGGACAGCACAGCACAGTTAAAGTAGTTATTGTTTTGGTTTATTTTAATAAAATGCTGTTTTGCTTGTCTGTGAAAAAACTTTTGTAAACATAGTATTGCTATTAAAAATTCTTTTCAACTAGATGACTAACCTGTTTTCTTATCTAGAGTTTGTCAAACTGTCACTTTTTTCGCTATTTGGTTTTGTCTTTCAAAAATGAAAAATGATTTGAGTCACTCATTTTACTTAAATGAATCTTTTCAATATATAAATAAGAATTACTTATTTATGTAACTATAGAAGAATGGAAAGTGATGCCTCTTGTTCCCTTGTTCTGGACTGTCTCGCTCTTCCCTGCTCTGTCAGCCTTCCTCTCTAATCTCTGTTCTAACAAAATCTTTTATACAACTACTTAAATAATACCAAGAAATAAATAATTTTTTTATATTGGTAACTGCTCTGTTGTTTCCATGGGTCTTTTCTATGTCATTATATTATTTATGAATAACTTTTAGTGCTAATTTATGTTTCTTATTTGTAAGTGTACTTTTAACACAAATGTTAGCCCTGGTATGGCACTATAGGATAAGCACTGGACTGCTAACCACAAGGTTGGAAACCCACCAACCCCTCCTTGGAAACCCTACACAGAGTTGCTACACACGCAAATGTATTTGCAGTGGTTAAAGTGCTCAGCTACTAACTGAGAAGTTGGCGGTTCAAACCCATAAGCTGCTCTGCAGGAGAAAAATATGGCAATCGATTCCATAAAGGTTTAGCGCTTTGGAAACCCTATGGAGCTGTCTCGTCTGCCCTACAGGGACACTATGAGTTATAATCGACTTGATAGCAGTTCGTTTTTGAGTATAGGAGGGGACTACAAAAAGTAGTGATTACTAATCGGGCTGCGAACCTTAAGGTACAGTTTGAAACTACCAGCTGTTCGCTGGAGAAAAATGAGGCTTTCTGCTCCAGTAAAGATTTACAGCCTCAGAAACGCTGTACAGGGTCACTATGAGTCAGTTCCGACTCCACGGCACATAACCCCCACCACAAAAAGTATATGGAAAGTTTTCCATTATCTTTTCATTCCATTATTCCACAAACTTTTTTTTTGAGGATATTTGAGATGGTAATATGTTAGTATGAAAGTAAGGTGTCTGCCTATTAGAATGATATATGCATGATGTGTGTACATACACAAATTTATTAATATATCTGAGTGTATAATACGTAGAAAAAATTTTTTCATGTTAAAAAAGTATTATTTAGGGCTTCTTGTTGTTGTTAAGTGCCATTAAGTTGGTTCCAACTCACAGGGTTTCTGAGGAGTGACTGCAGTTCAAATTGACCTTGCGGTTCCGTGCTTATAACAGCATCATGCCACTTAAGCATTCTATGTTGATATCTTTTGACTTTTATTTATAGCTTAGAATTCACATCTGTTATTATTATTTTAGTATAGTACCAATTTTGGTTTTATTTTAAGCCTCTGCAATCAGTCCTGGTGTGGTGCTGTAAGATAAGCACTAGACTGCAAGGTCAGCGGTTCAAACTCAACAGCCACTCCGTGGAAACCCTATACATGGTCGCTGTGGGTCAGAACTAACTTGACAGCACTTAGCAGCAACAGTATAAGTTAAGTAGTCATGGATTTTAATTTATTACAAGTATATAAAACAAGTTGTGGGTTACTGATACATCCTCTTATATCTAGCATAAGGAACTCTGGTAGGATAGTGGGTTAGAGTTTGATTGTTCACTATAAGGTTTAGTACTTTGAATCTACCAGCTGCTCTACAGGAGAAAGATGAGACTTTCTGCTCCAGTAAAGATGTACAGCCTTAGGAACCCAATGCAGAATCACTGAGTCAGAACCAACTGCACCATACGTACAGTGCCTGGTACACAAAAAGAACATATTAAATGCTTATGAAATGAATGGAGACTATTGCTATTGTGTTTAGAAAGAATTTTACATGCAGATTAAAACTATGTACTCATCTTTTGTGTTCCCACCAATATACCCTAGCTCAAGAGCTACAGAATTTTCTGCTTAATGTTCCATAAATTCTTCCCCTTTTCTCAGATTTTACTCAATAGTTGTTAAAAGATGAGTTCAGTATCAGTCCCATTCTCATCCTGCTTCTGTCAGCTTCCGATATTTTCTCCGTCACTTTGTTTTTTAATTTGTTGGAAGATGGGAGGTGGGGTGGAGAGAAGCACGGGAGAGAAACCTTTGTGAAACCTTTAAAATTTGAAAAATACTTTCTGTTGAAATATAGTTCAGTAAATCTTGATTGTTAGCATATTTTTACTCCAAATGCTATATATACCCTAATGTGCAATCTGTTTCCAAATTAAAATAATAAACTATGAGATCCTTTAGACTCGCACGATCATCAGTTTGACATACTTTATGTGCTGTTAATAGTTTAATATCAGGAATTACAAACAATAGTTTGATTTTCTTTTTGTACAATACCACAGAGTGTCTGAACATATCAAAGCTTTACATCTAAAGAAGCAGTTCTTCCTTCTCCCACTCCCCTCCTCCCAAATAATGTTTCATTTTTCACTTATGCTTGCTAAATAAGTGGCTGAAAGTGATCTTTGGGATATCATTTGATTTATTGATGCCTGAAGGGTCAGTTTTTCACTTCAGTTATCTGCTGATCACTAAGCTGGTTGCTTTTTGTGTAGCATTTCGTTGCTATTGAGTCAGTACTGACTCATCGCGACCCTACGCACAACAGGATGAAACACTGCCCAGTCCTGGGCTATGTTCACAATTGTTGCTACACTTGAGCCCATTGATGCTGCCACTTTGCCAGTCCATCTCGCTGGGGGTCTTCGACGTTTTCTCTGACCCTCCACCTTACCAAACATGGTATTCCTCTCCAGTGACTGGTCCCTCCTGACAATATGTTCGAAGTATGAGAGACGAAGTCTGGCCATTCTGGCCTCCAAGGAGCACTCTGGTGAACAGTCTAAGTGGGTTATAAATAGGACCTTCATCTTCTGTAAGTTTGGGAGAAAGTACTGTTTCTGAGTGAGTCTGTGTCATATGACATTATGACTAGGATTCCTGGTGTGGCACTGTAAGATAAGTACTGGACTATGACGTCGGTTTGAACTACAAGGTGTAGTTCAAACTCACCAGCTGCTCATCAGACACCCTATGCAGGGTCCCTGTGAGTCGGAACCGACTTCCCATGAATTCTTAAAGTAAGGACTTTTCAGTATATTTTCTTCAAAGTATATTATGCCTCTAATATTGGTGGTATTAGTGTTGGTTATGTGCTCTGGAGTCAGTTCTGACTCATAGCAACCCTGTATAGGGTTTCTGAGACTGTAAATCTTCACAGGAGCAGAAAGCCTCATCTTTCTCCCACAGAACCAGTGGTAGTTTCGAACTGCTGACTGAGATTAGCAGCCCGACTTGTTACCACTATGTAATACTTACACGATTCTACCCTAGAAAATGTTTGCTCATTTGAATAGTTTAATGAAACCCATTCCAAAACAGCTCAAATCTCCAGTTTCTATACTTTAGAGTCGCTGGTATCCTTAGGAAATATTTTGAGAATAATAATTTAGAGCTTGGGATAATAAGGACCTAGGTATTGCTTAACTGTAGAGCAATATTTTGAAAATGTATAATTGTGATCTCACTTAAAGGAGTTTGTCTAAAATATGCTTTAAAATACTTGATATTAATATTGATTTTAAAGAGACTTGTATGTAGAAATTTTTTAATAAAAATTAAATTTATTAGTATTTGTTAGACATCTTCTCTCTATTACTTAGCTTCTATAGGGTCGGCAATTAGAATCCACTAAGCTACTCCATGGGAGAAAGAGGAAGCTTTCTGCTCCCATAAAGACTTATAGTCTCAGAAACCCTACATAATGTCACTATGACTCAGAATACTCAATGGCAGTTGGTTTTTATGCAGTTAGGAGAAGCAAACGGGTTGTTGTTATTATGGTAAAAGATTAAAATCTATCCAATTTTTAAGAAATATAAGTCTCTCCACTTTTTATTGAGTTTATGTAATGAAGAAAGTAATTTCTGAAAATGCTTTCACATACATGTACACAATATATTCAGTCTATTTTTGAAGATTCTGCTGTCATCATGTCACATTTTTTAAGTATACATATCAAATCAACATTTGATAATTTGATCCCTTCTTGTTTCTGTGTTCTATAGTAAATTAACACTTGTAAAACTGCCTAGAAAACATTTTTTAAATAGTTCATCCTCATAGTAATTTGATAACTGCATATTGATTAAATCTTCCCAGTGCAAAAATTATCAAAGCTGCAAACAGTGCTTAGAACTAGACAAGATTTTTCGTAAACTTTTCTTCCTGTTTCATTTGTAATAGTATTATTTCAATTATACAAACTAACTCTTTGTTATTTTATCAAAATGAACCACTTTTCAGTGGCCTGAATTGTAAGCCATATAGCTAGAGATTGACGGTACTTTGTGCCATTTTAATAAAATATAATATGGTATTTCTCAGAAGTCAGCAAGCTTTTTCTTTAAAGGTCCAGATAGTATATGTTTTAGGCTTTGAAGATCTCAACTCTTAACAGTGTAATGTGAAAGCAGCCTTAAAATGACATGTATTAGATGAATTTACCAGACTGTGTTCCAATAAACCTTTATATAAAGAAAGTTTGCTGTTGCTGTTAAGTCCTTTAGAGTTGGCTCCAATGTATAGCAAGTTGCATGCAGTTTCCAAAGAGCAGCTGATGAGCTTGAACGGCCAACCTTGCAGTTCAAAACGACTTTGCAGTCCAGCTAGCTCATTAACTTTCAATGCCACTCCATGACTCCCTACAGAAAGATGGTGGACAAAATTTGATTCCATAGGCTAATAAACCTTGCTATAAATGATAAAGTTAAAACTTTATATTGATAACCACAATGGAAATAATTAGACAGTTCACTTGTTATGAAGAATATAACCAATGTTACTGAACAATTTGTGTAAAAAATTTTGAATAAAAACCTAAACACCAAAAACAATGAGATGCTAGGGGTTTTTGATTTTGATTTTTGTTTTTAAAACAAGTGAATGTGAGCAGATTGTTTATTCTGTGGCAGATGAGACCTAAAATTTACATCTCTCACTGCCATTTGATTATGTATGTTGCTGTTCAGTACTGTCTAGTCAGTTCCTACTCATAGCAATGTTGATAGGATTTTCAGGGAGCAGCTGGTGATTGAACTGCCAACCTAGCAGTTTGGTGCTTTTCCTACAGCACCATACCAGGACTACTTGATAATTCTAAATAGAGTTTTAATGTATTTTTCTGGTTCTTATCTAATATCTGTAAATGTATGGCATTAGGTGTCCGTAGACAGCACAGGGATGTCATTTTGAAGACTCAGGGATGCCTGACATAAGTCATGGTATCTGCAATGGATTCATTTACATATGAAAGCTGGTCCATGAATAAGGAAGAAAGAAGAATCAGTATATTTGAATTACGGTGGTGGTGGAGAATATTGAAATTATCCTGGAGTCCTGGTGTGGTGCTGTGTCTTAATGCGATGGACTGCAAAGTTGGTTTGAACCTCAAAGTTGGTGGTTCAAACTCACTAGCCGTTCTTCAGAAACTCTGTACAGGGTCTCTACGAGTCAGAACCGACTCGACTGCACTTAACCACAACAACCAGAAGAACAAACAAATCTGTCTTGGAAGAAGTACAGCTAGATATTCCTGAGAAGCAAGAATGGCACAACTTTTATCTCTTATACTTTGGACATGTGGTCAGAAAAGACCATCTACTCTTAAGGATATTGTGCTTGGAAAAGAGGTGCATCGGCAAAAAAGAAGAAGCCCCCAAGCACATGAATTGACACAGTGGTAGCAACCAGTTGTGAGGATGATGCAGAACCGGACAGCATTTCATTCTGTTGTGCATAGAGTCACTGTGAGTTGGAACTGACATGAAGACACCTAACAACAACAAAAGACAGCTAATATTTGGTGTTTTGAATCCGCCCAGAGCTCTTCTACAGGACACACATGGGCTCACTTGAAGTCAGAATGGATTTGATGGCAAATAAAAAAGTGTATAATATAATATTTGTATACTATTAAATTTGTTGTTGTTAAGTACCATTGGATACTTTTCATAGCAACTCTATAGATTTAGATACTATTCATAGCAGCTCTATAGATTTCTGAGGAGCAGCTGGTGGTTTTGAACCGCCAACCTTGTAGTTCAAGCCAACATTATGGTATGCTGTTTTATCCTACAGCATCAAACTATTAATATTGTTGTTGAGTGCTGTTGAGTTGGTTTCAACCCATAGCGACCCTGTATGGGGTTTCTGAGGAGCAACTGGTAAGCTTGAACCAGCAACCTTGTGATTCAGATGACTTTGCAGTCCAGCACATTAACCCACAGTGCCATATTTATTTTCATGTAGCAAGTGTACGCAGACTTATTTAAGTGCCTTAAATATGTGTTATTTTTAAATCACAGTATTGTGAAATTGTTACTTTGTGGGCATGTTATTGCTATTTGGTGTCATCGAATCAATTCTGACTTATAGCTACCCAGAGTCCAACAAAATGAAATACTTACTGCCTGGTCCTGGGCTGTTCTCAGAACTGTTACGTTTGAGTCTATTGTTGTAGCCATCTTTTCATGGGGCTTCTTCTTTTGCTCTGACCATTTATCTGCTTTACCAAGTTTGGTCTTCTTCAGGGACTGGTCCTTCCTGATGGCATGTCCAAAGTACAGGAATTGAAATCTTGCCACTTGTCTATTATCAATATAAAATGACTAAGAAATGCTTTCAGAATTTGAAAGAATAGTCAATGATAATGTATTTTTGAGGAAAAGAGTACTAAGTAAGTGCATAAGAATAGGGAATTTAGGGAACTTAAATAATTGGACAGTGTTTAAAATATAATACGCAAGAGTTACAGTGAGACTTTTTGTTGTTGTTAAGTGCCATCAAGTTGGTTGTGACCCTTAATAGGGTTTCCAAGAAGCAGCTGGTGAGCTTGAACTGCCAACCTTATGATTCAAACCAACTTTGCAGTTCAGCGCATTAACCCACAGTGCCATGTCATTGCTCCAAACGTGACACTACAGTGGTTAGAATTAAACACAGGTAGTGTATACAGGGAGTCCTGGTGTGACGCTGTGGGTTAATGTGCCGTACTGCTGCTATGTGTATACAGGGAGTCCTGGTGTGGCACTGTGGGTTAGTGCGCCAGACTGCAAAGCCGTTTGAACTGCAGGGTCAGCGGTTCAAGCTCACTAGCTGCTCCTCGGAAACCCTGTCCAGGATTGCTATGGGTCAGAACTGACTCGACAGCACTTTAACAACAAGTGTATACAGACTGGGGTAGTAAGAAATTAGTTAGGAAAGATTTCTAACACTAAGCATTGTTAAAATACATATTTTAGAATATGTTTCTGAAATTCTCTACATATTCAACCTAACATTAAAGTAGTCAGATACATAGCTATAATACTTGATCCCTGTGATAAAAATACTTAATCCACAATCCTCATGAAATATCACTAGTTCCTTTACAAATAATAATGTACTTTTTCTTCTGTGTTCCTATGTGTATAAGTGGTTTTTGTTTTGTTTTTTGGAAAATTCATTTCCTCTTAAGTTGGTATTGTATTTACACTAGTTGCTTTTCACTTCTCTTACACTTAACTTTTACTTAAAGGCAGTATGATGCGTCTATTCTTTTGCATCGTTTTCATTCTTATTTTATCATCTCTGAACCAGTACTCTGGGCAATTATTCTTTAATGTGATCTGCTCTACATTATATTTCCCTTATTAGACATTTTGATGTTTAAATAGATAAATACGCATCTTTATAATTAAAGGTTTCTTGTTTTGTTGAGTAAGGTTCCTTAGGATAAATTTCCATCAGTGGTATAAGTGGATTAAAGTGTTTGTACAGCTTTCACTGTGTGTTATATTTTCTAGTCTGAGTGTACATGTTACACTATACTGCAAGCAGACCTGCAGAGCTCAGAAGCCAAGCCTGGATCATTTAATAAAAAGGTAGTCATGCATAGCAGTAACTCCAAAGGCATTGCTGTGTATTATTGTTAGTTGTTGTTAGGTGCCATCAAGTCTGCTCCGACTAAATAGTGACCCTATGCATAACAGGACAAAAACATTGCCAAGTCCTGCGCCATCCTCAAAACTGTTTTTGTGCCAGAGCCCATTGTTCCTGCCACTGTGCCAATCTATTTCATTGAGGTCTTCCTCTTTTTCTCTGACCTGCAACTTTACCAGGAATAATGTCCTTCTACAAGATTTGATCCCTCCTGATACTATTTCCGAAATATGAGAAACAAAGTTTTACCTTTCTGGCTTCTAAGGAGCATTCTGGCTGTGCTTCTTCCGACACAGATTTGCTTGTTCTTCTGGCCTGGCTGTCCATGGTACTTTGATTACTATTCTTCAGCACCATAGCAAAAATGCATCAATTCTACTATGGTCTTCCATATACTCATCGTTCAACCTTCACATACATATGAGGCTGTTGAAAATACCATAACTTGTAATAGGTGCACCTTAGTCATCAAACTGATGATTTTGCTCGTGAACACGTTAAAAACATCTTGTACAGCAGATATTTCTAATGCAAGACATCATTTGACTTCTTGACTGCTGCTTCCATGCAAAAGTAAGTCTTTTGACAAGTTCAGTCATTTCACCATTTATCATGATGTTATTTTTGGGCCCAGTAGTGAGGGGTTTTGTTTTCCTTAAATTGACGTGCAACCCATAATAAAGGCTGTGGTCTCTGATCTTCATCAGTATTTCAAGTCCTCTTTGCTTCTAGCAGTAAGGTGGTTTCATCTGCTTATTGCAGGTTGTTAATGAGTTTTCCTCCCATCCTAATACAACATTCTTTTTCATATAATCTAGTAAATATCTTTTGGTGTTCCCTGCTTTCAGACAAGATCCATCGGACATTAGCAATGATATCCCTAGTTCCATATCCTCTTCTGAATCATGCTTCAGTTGGCAGTTTCCTATTGATGTTCTGTTGCAACTGTTGTTGAATTATCTTCAGAAAAATTTTACTTTCACATGATACTATTGATATTGTTCAATGATTTCTGCATGCCATTGGGTCACCTTTTTGAAATGGGGACAAATATGGGTTTCTTCCATTTGGGTGGCCAGATAGCTGTTTTTCAAATTTCTTGAGTTTTGGTGTTGGAGGAGAACACATCTAGTGCTGTATCAGTTTGTTGAAAAATTTAAATTAGTATTCCATCAATTCCTGGAGTCTTGGTTTTCACCAGTGCTTTCAATACACCTTGGAATTCTTTCATGCCCATCATTTTTTATAATATACTATTTCTTGCAGTGATTGAACATTACCATCTCTTTTTGGTACAGTGACTGTGTGTAACCACTACACTACCAGAGCTCCTTGACTCCAGGGATGGTTGTTGTTAAGTGCCCTTGAGTCGAGTCTGACCCATAGCAGCCTTGTAGCAGGCTTCCAATAGGTACCTCCTAATGATCTATCCATAGTATGAGAGACTAAGGAGCTCTGGTAGAGTATTGGCTACGAATTGAGCTGCGAACCTCAGGGTCAGCAGTTCGAAACTACCAGCTGTTCCGCAGGAGAAAGATGAAGCTTTCTGCTCCCATAAAGATTTACAGCCTCGGAAACCCTGTACAGGGTCACTATGAGTCGGAACCAGCTCCGCAGCATATCACAACAACAACAAGTGTGAGAGACTGGCCATCTTGGTTTCTAAGAAGCATTCTTGCTGTACTTCTTCTAACACAGATCTGTTTTTCCTTTTGGCAATCCATGGTATGCAATATCAGTAGTATAACTTCCATCATCACAGCAGCACACAAGCCACCACCATACAACAAACTGACAGACTAGTGGTTTATTACTGTGTATGTTGTTGTTAGGTGCCAGTGAGTTGGTTCTAACTCATAGCAACCCTGTATAGGGTTTCTGAGGACTGGCTGGTGAATTTAACTTGAACTGCTGACCTTGCGTTTCAAACCAATCTTGCAGTTTTCCCTTGATCTCACCAAAATTAGGACAGCTTTATGATAGATGAGCACATCATGCATCACTTCTATTTGTTGTGTGTGCCATCACATAAAATACAAACCCCTCCAGTTATTTGCTTCTTTCTCTTTCTTCTGATGATGTAGTTCAGCTGATCTTCTTCCCATTTAATTAAGACCTCGCCCCCTCATCTGTAAGTAGTTCCCCCTTCTTTTTGCTATAAGGGCTCTTTTCCCATCTGGTGTGTTGTTAGGTGTCGTTGTTTTGATTTATAACGACCCTGTATAGGGTTTCCAAAGAGCAGCTGGTGGCATCTTCCATGTCTCTGCAGGTACTGGCAGTTTGGGTCTCTAGTACACAGCCGTCCTCTGTCTCTCTTGTCCTGCCTTCAGGTTAGCTGACTTTGAGGTCTCCGTGGAAAGCACTGGTCTCATGGTTGAGCCCCATGTTTTTCTGTTTTCTCCAGGTCTTCTCATTTTTCTTTCGCCTCTCTGATGGTAGCGTTCCTCAGGGCAATGTCCTCAGCACTTCATACTCTTTAAATATATTAGTGGCTCCAAGTAAAGTAATTGAAGTACTTTTAGGAACCTTTTGTTTCAAAAAATGATCTATCGACAGTATGAATTCAGGGTGCCAAAGGGGACAGATTGACCACCTGTACTAATGATTTTCTTTTTGCACCCAATTAAAGTTAATGTGCATTTGATGCTACTCCTGTTATACAGATAGATAAATGGAGAATTGTCACTCAACAGCATTATGCCTGATCAAGAGTTTTTTTTTAATGATTTATGCCATTTGGAGATTTATGTGAGTTTATTAGTTTTGCTTCTAAAAGAATGCAGTTGTTCCCCTAGACTGAAAGTTAAATACTTAAATGATTCATTAATTGAGGTGTGATTTATTTTATCTCAGGATTGTTTTCTGGTTTTTAAAAAAGAACAAAAAGCAATCAAACTTTTAGTTATCAAATAGTGCCTATTTGGGACTTTAAATCCTTTAAATGATTTCTGGTCTCAGCAATCTAGTAAATATGTCACTCTGAGTGGTTTAAACTAGTATTCCATATTGTTGTTAAGTGCCAGTGAGTCAGTTCTGACCCATAGTGACCTTGTATAGGGTTTCCGAGGAGCAGCTGGTGAGCTTGAACCGCCGACCTTGCAGTTCAAATGGCTTTGCAGTCTGGCACATTAACCCACTGAAATTTGGCTTAAGGCTCACAAAATTATGCCAACATAGTTTTACCCTCCACACAAGTAACTTAAAACTTACAATTTAATTAAGACACCTGATTTAAAGAATAAAGTAGTTGAGAAAGAAGAATTGAGATGAGAAAGATAACTCGAAAGCACTAGATCTGGAAATTTTCAAGACAAGTAGCTCAGTTAACAAAAATCCCTAAAATGGTCACTCAATAAAGAAATCGTCAGAGAGACATTGTTTGCCTGTAGAGAATTATTTTCTGATTCGGGAGAAAAAATAGAACCAAACTTGTCATAGAGATCATTTGAAATTTCGTTGTTTATTCATTTCTTTGTTGTTGTTTTTTAATATATTTTTGATGAAAGTTTACATAACAGATTAGGTTCTCATTTAGCATTTTCGGTACATATTGTTCGTTGACATTGATTACATTTTCCATAATTGGTAAGGATTCTCATTATTTCCATTCTGGTTGCTCTGTTTCCATTAATCTGCTTCCATACGCCCCCCCACCCCACCCTGTACCTTTTCATCTTTGTTGTAGGGTAAGTATTGACCAATTAGGTTTCATATAAATGGTATTTAAAGGAACACAGTACTTACAGATGATATTGTTTATAAACCAATCTATTATTTAACTAAAAGATGACTTCCAGGATTAGTTCAAGTTCCAAGTTTAAAGGGTATCTAAGGACATTTGTCTTAGGGGAGCCTCTAGTTGCTACTGATCTGTTAAGTCTGGCCTTCTTTAGGAATTTGAGCTTTGTTCCACATTTCCCCCCATTCTTTCCAGAACCATTGATTATTGTGTTTCTAGTCAGAACAACTGTTAGAGGCAGTCTAGTACAATCTAGTTGTTCTAATTTCAGACTAGATGATGCCAGAATAGATCATTTGTGTGAACTATTCTGTAGACGAGTTTCTTCTTTGAGTCTTTCATTTCCTTCTGTCTTTTTCGCTCTAGATGAGTACAGACTAATAATTGTATCTTAAATGGCCACTCACAAGCTTTTAAGACCCAGAAACTATTCACCAAATTAAGGATGTAGAACAATGTCTTTATGAATTATGTTATGCAAATTGACTAAAGACTATGATCCTCGGCTTTCAAACCCATAAAGTGTTTAATTTCTCTGTCTAGGAAGTATCCACAATTGTGCCACTATGTGCTTTATTGGAGTACTTGTGTTGCATTGTAGAATCAACACTGGACTGCGAACCACAAGGTTGACAGTTCAAACCCACCAGCTGCTCGTTGGAAATCTATACAGGGTCACTATGAGTCAGAACTGACATGACAATACTTAATAACAACAACATGTACTTTGTTATATATAGGAATATATATGCAGCACACAAAAACATGCATACAGATAACACCGATACACTCACTTTTGCTTTCATATACATATATGTGCATACGTATCTACTTGTGTATATTCTTTTTGAAACTATGTGAGTTACTTATTTGGCTCTTTGATAATATATTAAAGATCCTGAGTGTGAGTGTAGGAAAGTCAACCATTTGGTAATCAAGGATCCTGACAGAGTCAATTTCAAAAGTGTTAACATGAAAAGAAAAGATGTGGTTAATTCAGAAATATGTCAGTTTGTGGTATACATTTATATTCAAAATGGTACATTTACTTTTGACGAACCAAAGATTGAGAGGCTTTAACTATTGTTCAGCCTGTATTTATTCAACCTGTATGCTGAGCAAATAATACTAGAAGCTGGGTTCTATGAAGAAAAACGTGGCATCAGGATTGGAGGAAGACTCATTAACAACCTGTGATATGCAGATGATACAACCTTGCTTGCTGAAAGTGAAGAGGACTTGAAGCATTTACTGATGAAGATCAAAGAGGACAGCCTTCGGTTTGGGTTGCATCTCAATGTCAAGAAAACAAAAATCCTCACCACTGGACCAATAAACAACATTCTTATCAACGGAGAAAAGATTGAAGTTGTCAAGAACTTCATTCTTCTTGGATCAATTATCAACACTGGTGGAAGCAGTAGTCAGGAGATCAGATGATGTATTCCATTAGGCAAATCTGCTGCACAGGAACATTTACAGTGTTGCAGAGCAGAGATGTCAGCTTGAGGACTAAGGTACACCTGACCCAAGCCATGGTATTTTCAATAACCTCATATGGATGCGAAAGCTGGGCAGTGAATAAGGAAGATCATAGAAGAATTGATGCCTTTGAGTTGTGGTGTTGGAGGAGAATACTGAAAGTGCCATGTACTGCCAAAAGAACCAATAGATCTGTTTTGGAAGAAGTGCAGCCAGAATGCTCCTTAGAGGCCAGGATGGCTAAGCTCCGTCTCTCAAACTTTGGACATGTTGTCACAGAGGGAACAGTCGCTAGAGAAGGATGTCATGCTGGGTAAGGTGGAGGGTCAGAGAAAAAGAGGAAGACCCCCAACGAGATGGATCAGCTAGGTGGCATCATTGATGGCGTCAAGTATGGCAGCAGTAGTGAGGTTGGCCTAGGATCGGACATTGTTTCGTTCTGCTGTGCATGGGGTCGCTGTGAGTCAGTTCCGACTCGATGGCACCTGACAACAACTATTGTTACGTGTATGTGTGTGTTGTTGCTCTTGTTGCTAGGTGCCATCTAGTCAGTACCGACTCATAACGACCTTATGCACAACAGAACGAAACATAGCCCAGTACTGCACTAAACTCACAATTGTTGCAATGCCTAATTGTGCCAGTCCATCTCGTTGGGGGTATTCTATTTTTTCTCTGACCCCCTGTCTTACCAAGCATAATGTCTTTCTCCAGGGCCTGGTCTCTTCTGATAACATGTCTGAAATATGAGAGACAAAATTTGGCCATCCTGGGTCCAAAGAGCACTCTGACTGTACTTCTTCCAAAACAGATTTGTTTGTTCTTTTGGCAATCAATGGTACTTTCATTATTCTCTTCCAGTACTATAACTCAAATGCATCAATTCTTCTGTGATATTCTTTATTCAGTGTCCAGGCTTCGCATGCTTATGAGGTTAGTGAAAATACCATGGCTTGGGTCAGGCGCACCTTAGTCCTCAAACTGACATCTTTGTTCTTCCGCTGATCTGCCTAATGGAATATGTCATTTGAGTCTTGTTGGTTGATCCAGGCAAAATGAAGTCTTTGACAACTTCAATCTTTTCTCCATTGATATGGATGCTGTTTATTGGTCCAGTGGTGAGGATTTTTGTTTTTGTTTTTTTTAACATAGAGGTGCAACCCATACTGATCTTCATCAGTAAGTATTTTTAAGTCCTCTTTGCTTTCAGGTTGTATGATCTGTATATCACAGGTTGTTAATAAGTCTTCCTCCAATCCTGATGCCGCATTTTTCTTCATATAACCCAACTTCTCAGATTATTATCTCAGCATACAGATTGAATAAGTATGGTAAAAGAATACTACAACCCTGGCACACACTTTTCTAATTTTAAATCATTTAATTTTAAATCATTCAGTGTTCCCTGGCTCTGCTCAAACAACTGCCTTTGGCCTATGTGCAGGTTCCTCATGAGCACAAACTGACAGACAAGTAGTGTATATATATATATATATATATATATGCTCTCTTCAGAAATGAAACAGTTTGTCTTTGTATTAATTATGTTGCTTTACCTTTGCAGTTGTACAGAGGTTAAAATAACTTGCTGTTTTTGGTTACGATTGAATCCATTCTGAGTGCAGTGTACTACTACAGTGTACACTACATGTATGCAGTGTACTACATAAGATTTTCAGAGCTGAGACATTTTAGAAGCAGATTGCTGGACTTGTTGGCCCAGGCACCTCTTTGTGGTTTCAAATCACCAACTCTGTCCTGGTAAGCCAGCGATGAACAGTTTGGACCACCCAGGGACTCCTAAAATGATCTTGAGAATATTGGTGCTCTTGTTATCAAGTCAGCTCCAACCCACATCTAGTGTTTCTGAGGAACAACTGGTAGGTTTGAAAAAAAGAGGTATGAAAACCTTAGAGATGCTAAGCTTAGAAAAGACTGCTTGGCAACAGAATCCTTGTAATACTTTAAAAGGTTGTCATAATGGAAAAGCATTTAACTTAGAAAGTTGTATTGGGCTACTGGCTGGAAGTCAGTAAAAGACATTTAAATTCTGGATTGAACCTCTGTATGGATTGTATTGTGTTGAAGTCTTGACCCCTGTACCTGTGGATGTGATCCTGTTTTGAAGTAGGGTTTTCCTTTTGTAATGTTAGTGAGGTCATGACAGAGAATGGAAAGCTCATCTCTTCTGAGTTATAACAAGAGCCGAACAGACACAGAGGCACACACAAGGGAAAGAGGCCTCTCTCTACAAGCCTAGGGACTCTGAGGATTGCCACAAGCAACTAGAAGCTGAAATAGACAAGGAAGGACTTCCTCCCAAGGCCACACCCAGCATTTGGACTTCTAGCCTCCTGAACTATGTGAAAAAGTGTATTTCTGCTCTTTAAATTCAAAAGCCAAAAAAAGCATTTGATTTAAAGTGTTCAAATTTCTAATGAAAAACTTTTAAAAATGTTTGAAAGTAAGCTTATATAGTTTAGGGGTAAAGAATACTGATAATCTAAAACTAAAGTTGATTTACTTTACTTCTATCAGTATTCTAAAAGGTGGGCCTTACTTTATTTAAATTAAAAAAAAATAGTAGTTAAATTAAAAAAACCAATATGTTACATGAGTTAAAAATGACACAGATAAACTCAACATTAAATGAGTAAAGAGTCTCAGCAATGAAGTCTTTGGAATGTTGCCAGTTGTCAATATTAGATTTTTGTTGGGTAAAATTGATGATAATGCTTATTTTAGTAGAACAGAAAATTGTAAGTTACTGAAATACATCTGATGTTGAATAAAAGTGTCATGAAGAATAAATTAGGATTATTCTTTTATTGGTATTAATACTTTGCATTCTGTATTCTTGAATTATTTTTATTGTATATTCTTGAGACTTTAAAATATTTATAAATCAGTGCCTTTTTATTTTCCTGTCATAGTTTTTATTCTTTATATAAGTAAGCATTATTGTCATTTGAATGTTATAAGAGAATTAATGTTAGTGATGATATTGTTAAAAGCTTTCAAGTCCTGTTCAACTCATAGTGATCCTGTGTATAGTGTTTCCAAGAAGTGACTGGTGGGTTTCAACCACTAACCTTATGGTTAGCAGTCCAGTGCTTATCCTACAGTGATGTACCAAGTTAAGTTTCTAATATTCCATACCATAAACCATTATGAGCCTTGGTGAGGCACTGGCAGAATAATGCATTGGACTGCAAGGTCAGTTTCACCCTCAAGGTTGGCAGTTCAAACCCACCAGTTGCTCCTCAGAAAAACCCCTTATTGGTTTGCTATGGGTCAGTACTGATTTCACAGCATTTAACAACAGCAACTTAAACCATTAAGGAACTTTACAAGTTGCTTTTTGCTCCCAATTCCAAAAATTTAGCATATGTTGTTAGGTGCTTTTGAGTCAGTTGTGGCTCATAGCGACCTTGTATAGGCTTTCCAAGGAGCGGCTGGAGGGTTTGAACCACCGACCTTGTGGTTACCATATCAGTGCTTATCTTACATTGCCACACCAGCACTCATTTAGCATGTAAGACACCATTTTGTATTTCCACTTAAAAACTTACTTGAGTAAGTTAAAATATCTTTAATAGTTATCAAACGGTAAGTTACCCTGGGGTGGGAGGGGGAGGAAGCTTTATTTTTAAACTGTCAGCAAGATGTTAAGAATTTATTCAGAGCATCTGTGTGTGTGTAATTAGTAAGTATAATGCTAATAACTTGTCATATTACATTGGTATATTTTCATTCTGTTTTTACTTTATCATGGGAAAACAATACCGAACTGCATAAAACTTGAGCTATTTATTATATAACCAAACCAGTGGATGGCAGTTCCAACTGATGGTAACACTACGTATATTAGGGTAGAATTAGAGAATTCCATGGCTTATTTTAAGGAGTAGATTGCCCAACCTTTCTTCCAAGTCACCGCTGAGTAATGTTAGCAACTAAGCTTGTTAACTGTTTGCACCAACCAAGAACTCTGTTTTAAATATATTTCTTACCTATTCATCTTCTCTTTCATGTTTCTGTTTTTCTTCTGTTCAGTATATATATTGATGTATCTGCTTAAGGAAAATCTCCATAGTATATTAAAGGTATTGCCATGCTTTTCAAGTGGATAGTGATAGGTAAAAGCACATAACACTCTTGTCCCAGCCACAATATATAACTGTCAAGATCATAGAGGAAGAGACGAAGACAATAAATATCCTCTGATAGCTCTCATTTGCCCTGAGAGGCAGCATAAGTGTCAAAGTAACTGCTCCAGACCTCTAGAGAGATTGTTTAGGTGCTACCAAGAGTGTGAGATATACCCCTTCCCCTCCCACACATTCACTTGTTTACACCAGTTTTAGAAAGTTGTTAGTCAGTACAAACTAATGTATTAGATCAGAAATTGATGACATAACTAACCTTCATTGTTATGGCAATAATGACACATTTTATCATTAAAGTTGTTAATTAAGAATTGTGTGCTGTTGAGTGATTTGACTCAGAGCAACCACATGCTACTATTAAGTGCTGCCGAGAAGTGGCTGGTAGTTTGAACTGCAAACATTGTGGTTAGTAGTCTGGTGGTTATCCTAGAGCTCCACACCAGGACTTCCTCAACACCATAGACTAGAGCAGTTCCCCGTCCCAGTGCCCTAGGCTGTAGATCTGTGTGGGGCAGATGGCTAGGTCATTTCTTCCACAGAGGAACTGTTTGGTTCAAACCACTGACCCTTCAGGTAGCAACTGAACACTATAAAAATTGTACTTTCAATTTATGGTAAGTCTATTATACTTGGAAGTGTGAATGTTAAATTAAATACAAAGGTGAAAACATTTATATATATGCTAAATTTTAGTTTTCATTGTGCTAATTAGTGAAATTTCCTTACCTTTTATTAATAGGTAGTATAGATCAATCAGTGTTAAAAGAACTACCCCCTGAACTCCTGGCAGAAATTGAATCTACGATGCCACTTTGTGAACGTGTGAAAATGAACAAACGCAAGCGTAGCACAGTTAATGAGAAGCCAAAGTATGCTGAAATCAGTTCAGATGAAGATAATGATAGTGATGAAGCTTTTGAATGTAAGTACCACATAACCTTATTATTATTTTAGAATTTAAAAGTAGTTTGATGTGTTTGTTTCATTCATAATTTGGGAGTTAGTAAGAGTACAGTGACTTTAATTCTTAATATGATGAAGCAAGTATTTTTTCATTATACGTAAAAATTGTGTAAAAATAAGATCAGTTGGCACCAAGAAAAATTTAAATGAGGTAACATAGATATGTGTTTTATGCATTTAACAAACATTTATCGAGCTCCTACTATATGCTAAGTACTAAGAATAAAAATTCAAATAAGATGTAGCCCCTGTCTTCAAAAAAGCCTTCAGTCTAATGGGGGAAGTATATGAAAAACAGTTGTAATATAGTGTGAAGAGTGCAATAATAACAGTATATCCAGGGTACTATGAGAGTTGATTGGATTGGCATCAAAATCATACTGGGGTTCATAAGGGAAGGCTTACTGGAAGAGGTGACACTTGAGTTGAGTCCTGAAGGACACATAGGAGATAGCCAGGTGGAGAAATAGTAAAACCATCTTATCACTAAATTATGAATGGATTAGCCACATTGCAAATGATCTGTGTGGTTTGGACCTGGCTTCTCCGTTTTGCCCAGCTGTGTGCTGGAATTCCTCCCTTGTTTCACTGTTTTCCAGAGCTGGCTTCTTCACTACACAGCTACCTCTCTACAACACTGTGATCACCTGTCTTTGCACTAGACTTGCTATACCTCGCCTGTCTTCCTACTGGTCCACTGAAAAAGTTCTTCTCTTTTATCCCTATCTTCCTTCTTCTGGAGCAAGAGAATTGAGCCTAGCCAAGAGGGGTCAGCAACCTTGTTTGACTTAAACGGCATTCAGTGGAAACAGACTATGGGAGATCTTCACTTGTGTGCCAACTGACTTAGTCATTATGACCAAAAGAAGTGGGAAGACCACCAGTGTGTTCTACCTTTTTCACCTAGTGTCCATAGATTGAGGTGTGACAAGCAAGGGCAGGAAGGACAGATGCATGCTGTCATTTAAAAATGTATATTGCTAATGGAAGCCCTTTACCTTCTTCTCTAAAGTATTTCATCTCTGTTTATTTAAATTTTAAAGTTGTGCATTCAAGTTGTGAGCAGTAGATTATGAATACTAAACAAATCTGAACAGTTTTAAAATTGAAATAAAATATACAGTAAAATTAATTTGACATTTATATGTATAATTGTTTAATTTGTATTTAACTATCATGAGATGTACTTACACACAGTATATTTAAATGGCTGAAAGTTAATCACTTTTTTATTGCAACCAACCATTTTGGTCATATTGGTACATGGGTAGCTCTGGAGCAAAGAGAATGTAGGAGATTTTGTTGACCTGGAAACTTACTTGCCTTTATGTTCGTGCCTGCCTTTGATTCTGCCTCCCTCCCCCAACTACTTTATCCATTTCTAGAAGGAATAGATAAGGAGGAGGAGTCCCTTAATTAAAGTTTGATTTCAATTGCATTTCAATTCCAGTTGATTGATAGAACTATATCAACTTGATGAGAACTTTGACTCTACCTGAATTATTAGAAAAAATCGCATAATTAGAATGCCCACCAAAAGTAAAATAGAGAGACTAGAGCCACACATGATGAATGTTTATCATCATTGCAGTGCTATTCTTTTTCTTTCTTCCTGTTATGAATGAGATGATTATTTCACCTTCCAGAAGCACATAGCTTCATTTTAAAGTGTGTATTCCCCCTTACCGTACTCCTCTCTTAATTCACCCAGGGTAATGATGGAAATCAAAAAAGAACCTGAAGCTTCAACTCCTGTAGGTAAAGGACCTCAGAGTAGGTTCCTGGTTTTACTATTTATATGTAGAAAAGTCAACCCTAGGCTACTGATTTGGGTTATGAAAGAAGTTCAATTAGTAGTTGACATAAACAATCAAATTGCCACTATACCACAACAGGTACAATGTAGACATAGTATATAATACAAAATGTTAAAGTGTTAGGAAAACCTAAGTAGCAAACATTATGATACTGTGAGAGACTTTGAAACAGCAATTTAATCTTACTGGTTTCTTAAAATCTAAAATTAAGGAAATAGTTTTGTTGAAAGATAGAAGAATTAAAGAATAACTTTGATATTTAGACCACATAGATTTAGATGTTATTTAGGGCTGACAAGTCAGTTACAACTCATAGTAACCCAGTATAGGGTTTCCAAGGAGCAGCTAGTGGGTTTGAACCAAAGACCTTGCAGTTAGTGGTCCAGTGCTTAATCCTGCAGCGCCACACTTAGGCCTCCTAGACTTAGATAGCCGTAGCACAAATAGTACGTCACTAGGTTCCTGGCAAGGCGTATAGAGAAAGTTACGAAGCTAAAGCTAACGAGAGATAAGTGAAATTTGGAAAAGAGTGAAGAACACCCAAATCATAGTTTCCATACCTCTCTTTTGAGCCCCCATCCTTCTCATTCTTCTAGGGTAATAAGGGAAAGGAAGAAAGAACAAACTAGCCACCCTGAGTTGGGATACTAATAATCTTTTTATGACTCACACTATTACTTTTTATATTGCCATCCTGTTTTTATTCAAATTATCTAAAGTTTAATGAATTTGCAATGAAAAATCTCGAAAGCCTATAAACAATTACTACCACTATAGCATTGATATTGTTGTTAGGTGCCATTTAGTCAGTACCGACTCCTAACGACTTTTTGTACAACAGAATGAAACAGTCATTGATAGGCTTGAGTATATTGCTGCTGCCACTGTGCCAGTCCATCTCGTTGAGGGTCTACCTCTTTATATTAGACATATAGTATATTTGTATGTAATTCCTAACAACTAGAAAAGATTTTTCAAGCATTTTGTAATCTAAAATGCTTGAAATGATACTTTCTAAATTAATTTAATGAAAAAAAGATCATGTTTAAAGTCAATATGATACTTCTTTCTGATACTTCTCATATTCAATAGGTAATTCTCTGTGCATCTTTTAAAAAGCATTTAATTAGTGTTGCTATATGTACAAACGAACTGTTTCACTGTGACATATATATAAATCAAACCAAAAACTTGTTACTGTTAAGTTGATTCCAACTCTTTTGTCAGCCACTTGTGTGCAGGATAAAACTGCATACACTTGATGACTATGGATTTTATAGATTTTATGTATCTTCATGAATGATCTTTCAGAAGCAAACTCCAATGCGCCTCTAGGTGGGTTAGAACTACCAACTTTTTGCTTGGTAATGGAACACTTAACTATATTGCACCACCCAGGAACTACTGAACAAAAGGTTGATGGTTCAAATCAGAGGTATCTCAGGAGACAGACCTGAGGAGCTACTTCTGAGAAGTCACCCTGAAAGCCCTATGGAGCAGTTCGGCTCTGCACACACATGGGTCGCTGTGAGTCTGGATCAACACAATGTCAACTAGCAACAAAAACAATATTTTTATTAGTGTCTGAGACAGCCCTTCTTAAGGGATTATACTGTTGTTATTGTTAAATGCCAGTTGGTTCTGACTCACAGTGACCCTGTATAGAGTTTCCGAGGAGAGGCTGGAGAGGTTCAGTTGCTGACCTTGCTGTTCAAACCAACTTCACCGTCTAGTGCATTAACACAAAGCACCATACCAGGACTCCAAGGGATTATACTAGGACGTGCCTTAATTTGAAAGGGGGAAATCCTAGTTCTTACATACTTCATAACCAAATGTAGGCCTAATTAAGAAGGAAATTGTTAAAATCAACTTGATAGCACTCAACAAGGCTAAAGACCAGTTAATATCATTATTCAAATTCATGTACCACCATGAAAGCATCTATTTATATTTGTTATTTTTATAAATCCTTTTGTTATACCACACCTTACCAAAAAAGAAAAAAAAATTTACCTCTTCCTGTTACGTTGTCAGTATACTGGGCAAAAGGACCCCGAACCAGAAATTCTTGAATAGCTATAAAAAATAAGATTAGCCATGATATAAATATTCATTATCTATATGGAAAAGCATTGGCACAAGCATAGAATGTGCATGAGCCAGGTGGTATTCTTAATTCTAAACCAGGTAGGGAACTGAAGCAAGAATTTTGTCGAAAATACTTGTGTAGTGATCATAGTTAAGAACTCAGAATGGAGGCCAGTAACAAGGAAGCAAAAGAATTAACCACATTTAGATCAAAAGGATAGAAACCATCTCATTGTCAGCAGCCAATAAGTGGTTACTACACACCCATAGAGTGTGGTGACTCTAGAGGATAAGCACTGGACTTCAAAACACAAGGTTAGTGGTTAGAGCCTACCAGATGAGACTTTGTGTCTCAGAAACTGTATACAGGTTTGCTATGAGTCAGAAGGGCACTTAGCACCACCATCACCACAGCCATAGGATGATTCCAGGTAGAACACAGAAGTTCCCTACCATGGTTTTAACTTGGTGTTGTTACAAGACCTAGAGCAGGTATGATAAATATTTGTCTTCCAGCTCTTACTGCAAATTTCTATAATCAGTCTTTCTTTTGTTAAACTATGATGCTTTCCCAGGCCTCAAAATTCTTTTCAATATAGTGCTCTAGGCAGCTACTACCAGTTGATCAGAGTTGTTTTTTCAGATGAATCTGTTTGCCAGGCCTGCCTGGAGGCTCTTGTCAGTACTGGTGATTATAGCAAAATGCTTAGACCTCTGGAAGGATGGGGGAAGGATTGAAGGTAACATACATACCTATGCTTATGTAATGTAGGTAAGCTTAAAAGTGCTTCTCCTTGGATTTCAGCAAGCCTAGGATTGCTGTGAGTAAGAATCAACTTGATGTCATCAGGTTTTACCATTAGAGAAGTAAATTCGATTAAAGTATACCTATGGACATTCACATTTATTCTATCTCTGTAGGCCTATGATAATTAGGTCATCATAGACTGCGGAATTGATATCTAAGTTGTGGGTTTAATCTGGTACTTGATGTGTCGTTGTTGTTAAGTCCTGTTGAATCAGTTCAGTTCCAACTCACAGTGACCCTGTATAGAAGGGCTGGGAGCCTTTTTTCTGCCACGGACCATTTAGATATTGGCAACATCATTCATGAGCCATATAAAATTATTGACTTAAAAATTAGCTTTCTATATTTAGTCAAAGAAACTCTGGTAGCGTAGTGGTTACGAATCGGAATGCAAACCGCAAGGTCAGTAGTTCGAAACTACCAGCTGTTCCACAGGAGAAAGATGAGGTTTTCTGCTCCCGTAAAGATTTACAGCCTCAGAAACACTGTGCAGGGTCGCTATGAGTGGGACCGACT
This sequence comes from Chrysochloris asiatica, assembly GCF_000296735.1. Taxonomy (NCBI): domain Eukaryota; kingdom Metazoa; phylum Chordata; class Mammalia; order Afrosoricida; family Chrysochloridae; genus Chrysochloris; species Chrysochloris asiatica. The sequence goes on from NW_006408948.1 coordinate 499,940, forward strand.
CCACAGCACACAACAACAACAACATATTTGGTCAACCATTTAATTAACTCATCTCAGCTGCTCCTTGGAAACCCTATACAGGGTTGTTGTGGGTCGGAAGCGACTCTACAGCACTTAACAACAACAACAATGTGATAACTAAGGAGCTCTGGTAGCGTAGTGGTTACAAGTCAGGCTGCTAACCTCACAATCAGCAGTTTGAAACTACCAGCAGTTCCATGGAAGAATGATGAGGCTTTCTGATACTGTAAAGATTTACAGCTTCAAAAACCCTCTGCAGGGTCCCTTTGATTGGGAACCAACTCCACAGCACACCACTACCACCAATGTGGTGATTAAAACTGCAGTGGCATTGGCAGAGCCAGACCAGATGGTTTCCTAGACAGTATAGAGGGTTGGACAGCCCCAGCCCTGCTGTTTAGAGTTTCTGAAGAGCAGCAGTCTGGTGCTTATCCTAGAGTGCCACACCATATTCCGTAGTCTGTCATTTTTCTCAAACTTTATCCCTACCAATAACCCAAATGCTATAAGGTACTTCTGTTTTTCATCCACATCCTAGGTAAATGTTGTTTTAAATGCCTTAATTAATAACTGAAGTTTAGATACAATCTTTATTGATTCACAATATCATTCGTTGAAATAAGCACTGTGGTTTAATTCCCAGAACCTTTGTATGTATATTTATTAGCAGATTCATGTGAAATCGTTAAATCCAGATCATCATGCTAAAATTAGTAATACCCTTTCTGTGCTACAAATTAATTTTCTAAACAGAATGACTCAATTGACTAGACCCACAGAATGAAGGTTTCTCCCCCTAAGTGGTTCATTTGTGAAATACAAGTTTTAATCGTCTTTTTAAATGAGGTAAATTATCTGTCATGGGGATTTGCTTCTAGCCTCTAGGAAACGACATAAAAAAGATGATGATAAAGCTTGGGAATATGAAGAGCGTGACAGAAGAAGCTCTGGGGATCATAGGAGAAGTGGCCACTCCCATGAAGGAAGAAGGAGTTCAGGTGGTGGTCGTTACCGAAACCGAAGTCCCTCGGATTCTGATATGGAAGACTATTCTCCTCCTCCCAGCCTTAGTGAGGGTAATACATCAGTGCGAATAGATTTCATACATAAATCGACTTAAATTTAGGGCTTTAGTTTTGAAAATATATCTTGATGAGTTAACAACTCATAATTTTAAGACAAAAATACATATTTAGTATGGATTGGCAACAGTTCTTTAACTATAAATTTAATGATGGGAAAGAAAATAGAAACCAAAAAGAATATAATGTAAGTTTTCATTCTGCATTGCATTATCTCTTGTGTTCATTTTAGTCGCTAGAAAAATGAAGAAAAAAGAAAAACAGAAGAAGAGGAAAGCATATGAACCAAAACTAACACCTGAAGGTAACGTTTTAGTTCATTTGCTTTGTTTATTCGTAGTCTTTACGTTAGTTGTCCACTCTGAATGTGAATTTAATGAATATTTTTCTCTGCTACAGAAATGATGGATTCTTCAACTTTTAAGAGATTCACAGCCTCAGTAGAGAATATTTTGGATAATTTGGAAGATATGGATTTTACAGCATTTGGTAAAATCAATTTAAAATATATTTATTTACCCTGCATATGTCCAGATTTCTGCCGATTATTCTTGAAGATCAAAGATGTGTCCCTGCTATCAAGAAATTTGAAATCTAGTCATGGAGTCAAATCTAGTTCGTGTTATCAAGAAATTGAAAACTTTCATACAAAAATTAAATACTAAATTCATTAAGTATTGACAGTTATTGTCTTAAGAATTCTAAGAGTGAAGCTGTCAAGTAGATTAGAGTAATTAAGAAAGTCTTTATGTAGATGAGGCTTGAGTAAGCCCTTGATAAGAATGATACTAATATAAGCACAGATACAGAAATAGGAATATATTCACTTACGTAATGTTAATGGCCAATATTTACTGATTGCCATTAATTTGATAAATGCTAGAGATGTAAAGATAAATATGTCCCCAAATCCTGGTTCTAACCATGCAAAATCTAATATAGAAAATAAAATCATAAACCATTTGGAGTTACAGGATTAATCTTACATTCATATAATAACACTTTTACAATAATACAGAAATACTGTGTCTGTAAATATAAATTTTACATTTAGGAGTCGAGTGTTTAGCGCTATCCTCAATGATCATATGCCACCTTCAGCTGGTACATACACTTGTTAGTTGTTAGGTGCCATCGAGTCGGTTCTGACTCTTAGCTACCCTATGCACAGCAGAACAAAATACTTCCCAGTCCTGTGCCAGCCTCACAGTTGTTGTCAGGTTTGAACCTATTGCAACTGCCACTGTGCTTAATTATATACAAAAGTCATTTGGTGTAAACTAATTCTGATGTGAATAGTCTATTTAGTGAGGCCTTTAAAGGTATATTGCCTATTGCAATATTTGTGTGTGTTTTGTAAGTTTTACTTGCCTAAGTAATGCTTTTCCTAATTATTGGGAGAATAATTTTCATCATTTATAAAATTTTCAATGCCAGGCTGAAACTTGTCTTGAGAATTCAGGACCCCCAGAAGACAGATGATAGTCTCAAATTAGATCATTTGAAGAGGGTTTATTTAAAAGATGGGTGCAGAATAGTGGCAGAACCCAGGATGAACAATTTTTGAGCTGTAACCACCCATATATCCAAAGGACCAATGATAGAGAGAAGTCACAGAACTCAGTAGGAGAAAGAGAGTGTGGAGTAGGCTGCCTTTAAAGAAGCAATAACCTTTTGGTAAGATAGCCAGCCTAAGTAGACCTTGCAAGGAAGGAATCAGGGATATAAACACCCTGACCTCACTCTCTTTCTCTTTGATCTTCTGACAGGGCACCCCACTGGCTGAACCCAAACAGAAGCCAGAGGGCATGGGAGACTGTTGATGTAGTCCACACAGGTCAGCCTCCTGGGGCAGAGAGCATGATTGAAAAGGGTCAATAGTAAATCTATAATAGTAAAGGCAAGCTATCTATTACGTCTTCCCATCCTAGTCAGAACTCTAATTTTAATCCCTGTCCTCATTCATTCAGGGTGTATTTGAGGTTTATTGAGGCCTCTTACATTGTTTTTTGTTTAGCTTATTCATACCTGTTTGTGTCAGCAAATGTATTAAAAAGTAAACTTAACATTTAGAGTGGTGTATTTTATCTAAACTCTGTTTTGGTTTGGTTTGATTGGTTTTTCAGGCGATGATGATGAAATTCCTCAGGAGCTGCTCTTAGGAAAACATCAGCTTAGTGAACTTGGCAGTGAATCCGCTAAAATTAAAGCAATGGGTATAATGGATAAGGTATCTCACTAAAGTAAAATTTATAGATTTATTTAATATCTAATGTTTGAAATTAGTTACAAGGTGTCAGGATTGTAACCATGACAATGAAACGATATACAATAGGATGAATGTAAAGCTAATGTTCTCCCATGTGAATCTATCACAAAATTCACAATAAAACATTAAAAAAAAATGTCAGGGTAAATTACAAAGTTTACATGAATAAGTAATAATATAAAGAAAAATTTGTGCTTGCCTTCTGAAAGTATAACTCAATTATTAATTTTTTTTTTAAAGTGAATAAGGAATATTCTGATAATTATTCTAAAGAAAATCATATTACATTGAAAAAAGACATGGGTTTTTTCCCACTCTATCATGTTTTTAAATCTCTCAAACATTTAGATTAATTAACTGTAGAAATACACTAAAATTTTCTTTGACATTTGCTTTACTTATTAATAGTCATAAAGAGTAAAGCTGCAATTTCAACACATTACTACCCATACTATAAAATGTTGCAACTTTTTTTTCAGCCCATACCCTCAATGCTATGGTCTTTATGATAACTTTTGTGCATGTCTTCATTTTATGAGCTCGCTGTTACTTTCTAGTAGTCTCGTTGCACTGCTGTTGTAATAGCAGAATATTTTGTCATTAATAAATAACCTCAAACTATACTGGCATTATCAAGCGGTGGCTTCCCAAAGATCAGTTTGAACCACAGCATCAGTTGTTCAAACTCACCAGCCATTCCTTGGAAACCAGATTCAGGGTCGCTATGAGTCTACTGTGAAGTGATCTAAAGCAGGATGTGGGGGAACTAGTTGGAGACTGTATTCCAGCATGAGTAATCCAACTGAACTAAACATCAGTTTTATTGACCTCTCATTTGGCTTTTCTGACTAATTCCAATCAACAAGTTCATGTTAGAAATCCAAAATAAATTCAATAGATTTTGAGTAATAATTGCTTCCTGGCAGATCCTCCAAATGAACTACCAATGTATTTATTTTTTTAACTAGCAAAAGAGTCCTTTTATAAGAAATGAAAAATAGGAGGCATGCATAAGAAATGAAATTTCTGCATAAGTAAAAGCAGAATTCATAACTTTCAAATCTCAATGTCATGGTTCTGTTATTCAGGGTCCTAGCTTGGGTTTTAAGATGACTGCTGTAGTGTAGAAACTGTTATAATTAAATCAACAGGTGAAATTTTTACTATGCTGTGTTTATATGCATGTTCATTGTCACTGCCAAAAGAGCAGATGACCAGCATGGGGAAAAAAAACCAGTCTTACCAAGCTCCATGGTAAGAGATGAGCTATTAACAAGCATATCTGCCCATTCTGTATTTGCTGTTGTGTCTCAGAAACAAGGGATTCTTTCTCCACATAATCCAAATTTGAGTAGCGAATCTAAGCAGGAAAAGCTTAATATACCTTCCATAGCCTAGAAGGAATAACTGTACAGAATATTTCCTAAATAATTACATCCCTTTCATTTCTCCTTTCATTGATGATTGATAAAAGAATATATGTTGCCATTTTAGCTTTCAACTGACAAAACTGTGAAAGTTCTAAATATCTTGGAGAAGAATATTCAAGATGGGTCAAAGCTTTCCACTCTGTTAAATCATGTAAGTTTAAGATACATGTTTGTCAATTTTAATATTACTAAGATAGTATTCCTTGTTTTCATTAAGAACTTTAATGTTATCAGGAAAATTGTTCTTTTCAATAATTTGAGCTTGTTATCACCAATTTTAGTTATATTCATTTCATTCAGATAATATTCCTTTCCTTGGAAAAATTAGTAGTTAGAAACCTTATGATGATTTCTTAATTTATCCTAAAACATAAATCCTTATGTGCCATTTTTATACCTAACTCACAGAAACATTCAAAAGATTAAATGAATTAATCTCTACAAAGTGTTTAGAAAAGTGTCTGATACATTGTAAGTTTTCAGTCATTGTTAACTACAATTATTGCTACATTTTACTGTGTTGTAATCAAAAACATTATAAACACGGTTGTAATGTTTTAAGAACAATTTAAAGAATGTAAAATGCCTGGATCTTCTATCCCAGCATTATATTTTTAAATCCTATGTGCGTTTGAACTGATCTGCTATCATTATCTATAATGATATAAACACTAATGCTTATAGGCATTTATTGAAAGATAAAAATTTAGGAAGTTTTGAGTTAATGAATTTTCTTTCTTTTTAAAAACCTAATTATAAAAGTAATACTGATTTTAGAAAACTTACATAAAATAAAATGCACAAAAAATCCACATTACCATACAATACATAAAAATGAACACCAAACATTCTTCCCTCTTTGCTTTATAAATAAATTATGATTTTATTTGCCAGCCAATATATACTTTACCAGTATTTTCCTAGGATATCAACTGGTTCTTCCTTGCTAAAAATGTCAAGATTGTTGATGTATAAATTAAAATATGATCGTCTGTCAGTTGTTGAAACCATTTTAGGAAGCAAATTATGTTTTCAGTAATCTATGTAATTACCACTTTTTAAGTCTCAGTTTGAAATTAACAGTGTTGAAAAATTAAGTACACTGAATTAGGGGTGATTGAGTCAATGCCCTTTCTATACTAGAAATAAGACTTCTTCGTGTTGTTTTGATTTGTGCTTTGGTCACACATACAACAGCAAGCAGAATTTTTGTATTTTTGACTGTAATAATGTTTATATCCAAAATTGAAAATTACGTCTATTGAATTGTGATTTTAAGCTAAATTTTTAGACTTGTATAAAGTACGCAGATAACAAAAGTTAAAACAACTTTGCCAGTATTGTGTGTCCTCTAGTGTAGAAATACTAATTAGTGTATATCATTTTTGAGAACATTGAAACAAAAACTTGCTTAAGGTATTATCATCAATATTTATATTTCATTTCTAAGATCCTTTGAAGAATATACACATCAAGATTCTTGCCATCTTTTTCACCAATGAAAGTCTGATGTATCATACTTTATTTTTTTTAAAGCCTATCAATTTTTCCAGGTCATTAACAGTTTACTGTTTTATAGAATAACGATACAGAAGAAGAAGAAAGATTATGGAGAGATCTTATTATGGAGAGAGTTACAAAATCAGCAGATGCCTGTCTCACAACTATCAACATCATGACCTCTCCTAACATGCCAAAAGCTGTATATATTGAGGATGTGATTGAAAGAGTTATCCAGTACACTAAATTTCATTTGCAGAATACACTTTATCCTCAGTATGATCCTGTTTACAGATTAGATCCTCATGGAGGTTAGTTTGTTCTTTTATATCTATAGTTGAGTTTTAATGTCAAAATTATATATTTTCTTCATGTTAAATGAGTCAAAATATAATGAAAAAAAAATTCGAGTTATTGGATTACATAATTTGTTAATAAACATTGACTTTGATTTTGCGACTAACTAAATTATGTTGTTAAGTGTCGTTAAGTTGCTTCCAATTCATAGCGACCGTGCATAGGGTTTCCAAGGAACAACTGGTAGGTTTGAATCTCCAACCTTGAGGTTCAAACTAACTTTGTGGTTCAGTTCTGTTCCTACAGTGCTACGTTATAGAACTCAGTTAATCTGTTGTTAAGTGTCGTTGAATCGATTCCAACCCATAGTGACCCTATATAGAGTTTCCAAAGAGCAGCTGGTGAGTTTGAAGCACCAACCTTGCAGTTCAGACGACTTTGCATTAGACCACAGTGCCACACTAAGACTCCACTCAGTTAATCTAGTACTTGTTTAATTATAATTTCTTAAAGATCTCATTTCTAATAGAGGTAATTTTCTACTGGTTAGAGAAAATCCAGATACTGTTAATTTTTGGTTCTATTTGATACTTCCTCCAAATTCTACTCAAAATTGTTGTTGTGATTATTAAGTGCCATCAAGTCGGTTCCAACTCATAGTGACCCTAAACAAAGTATAATGAAACACAGCCCAGTCCTGCACATCACTTGATTGTTAATATGTTTGAACCAACACATTGTTGCTGCCACTATGTCAGTCCATCTTGTTAGGAGTTCTTCCTCTTTTTCACTGACTTCCCACTTTTAAAAGCATGATGTCCTTCTCCAGGGACTGTTCCCTTCTGATACTATGTCCAAAGTATCGGAGACAAAGTCTCGCCATCCTTACTTCTAAGAAGCATATTCTGGGTATACTTCTTCCCACATACATTTGTTTATTTTTCCAGCAGTGCATGGTACTTTAAGTTTTCTTCTCTAATACTATAATTCAAATCTTTCGATTCTTCTGCAGTCTTCCTTATTCATTGTCCAGCTTTCACTTGCATATGAGGCTATATAAAATATCATTACTTGGGTCAGATACACCTTAGGCCTCAGACTGATATATTTGCTCTTTTACACATTAAATAAGCCTTTGCAGCAGATTAGCTTAGCTTAATGCGGTATGTCATTTGATTTCTTGACTGCTGCTTCCATGAGTGTTGATTGTGGATACAAGCAAAATGAAGTCTTTGACAACTTCAGTCTTTTCTCCATTTATTATGATGTTATTTATTGGTCCAGTGGTGACAGTCTTAGTTTTCTCTACATTGAAATGAACTACATACTGAATGCTGGAGTTTTTTTTAATATTCATCAGTATATTTCAAGTCTTCATCACTTTCAGCAAACAAGTTTGTGCCATCTGCATATCACAGGTTGTTAATGACTTACTCCACTCCTGATACCACCTTCTTACCTTCTTATTCATATAATCCAGCTTCTTGGATTATTTCCTCATAGAAATTGAGTAAGTATGAAGAAAGGATACAGTCTTGATATACAACTTTTCTGATTTTAAACCATTCAGTATCCTTTATTCTGTTTGAATGACAGGCTCTTGATATATTTACATGTTCTTCTTGAGTTCAGTCAACTGCTTGGGAATAACCAGTTTTCACAATGTTATCCATAGTTTATTATTATGATCTTGCAGTAAATGGCACAAAACCCTCACCACAGGACTCTCTTCTTAGCTGACACCATTCACAAAGTTATGTTAACAGGTTACGGTTCAGGGTCAGAAATGTTCAGGGCACAGCTCTTTCAGTCAGCTACTGAAGAATGCCAACGGATTACAGAATCCACAATAATCTTCAATATGAAGACATTCGACCCTAGCTCCATGTGGTTTAGCAAATTTTATTCCCCCACATAGGTGCCTGGAAGCTTCCTTTGCTTGTTTCCTGTACAAAGTCACTGAGTTGTACTTGCTGGGAAGCCCACTGCTCTATATCATGCTCTGGTTCTTAGTTCTGCTGATGCTACTGCTATGCCACTCCTCTGTCCCTGGGTTATGGAGGTCAAATGCACAGAGGTTTTGGGATCCAAAGGACATGTTCCACTCCTGCCTCTTCTTTGATAGTGGTGAGATTCCTGCTTCTAGAATGGCTCATTTTATACTCAAGCTTGAGTTCCAAGTTTTTACCGTTACAATGAACTGCTAATACCCACAGGTGAATCATATCATCCTACCAGTATCTTCTCCCACTTTCTAGTACCCAGACCCAGTAGGACAGAAACATAGTTTGGTGGGAGTTACAGACTGTGGCTAGAAAAGACAGTAAATAATTCACTACACCACAGATCCACAGAGTCAAATGCCTTTGCATTATAATAAAACATAAGTAAACACCTTTTTTGTGTTTTCTGCTTTCAGTCAAGATTCTCTGACTACAGCAATAATACCCTCTCCTGAATCCAACTTATTTCTAACATCTCCCTGTCTGTACTGCTACAGTAATTTTTAAGTTATCATCAACAGAATATTACTTGCATGAGACAATAATAATATTGTTCAGTGATTTCTACATTCCATTGGATCACCTCTCTGGAATGGAAAAAAATGTGTATCTCCTCTTAGTGGGTGGACAGGTAACTGTTCTTCCAAATTTCTTGGCATACATAAATGAGTGCCTTCAGGGCTGCGTCAGTTTGTTGAAATTTTTCAATGTGTAGTCCATCAATTCCTGAAGCCTTATTTCGCAACAATGTCTTCAGTGCTGCTTATAATAATACTATATTTAATAATACTTGATCCTATGGTACCTCTTGCAACAACTGAACATCAATATTTTTTTGGTATAGTAATTGCGTATTCCTTCCATCTTCGTTTGATTTTTACCAGAGTCATGCAGTATTTTGCTCACGTTGTTGTTAGGTGCCATCAAGTCAGTACCGAGTCATAGCAACCCTATGCACAACAAAACAAAACACTGCCCGGTCTTGGGCCAACCTCACAATCTTGCCAAGCTTGAGCCCATTGATGCTGCAGCACTTTGACAGTCCATCTCGTTGGGGGTCTTTTTCTTTTTCTCTGATGCTGCACCTGACCAAACATGATATCCTTCTTGAGTGACTGGTCCCTCCTGACAACATGTCCGAAGTGTAAGAGACAAAGTTTGGCCATCCTGGCCTCCAAGGAGCATTCTGGCTGCTCATCTTCCAACACAGATCTGTTTGCTTTTGGCAGCCCATGTTGGATGTTTGATCCAACCAAAATGAAGTCTAGTGTCTAGTGCATCAAATCCGATCTTGACATAATTTGTAAATTCAGGTAGGATATCTTCAAGGTCAGATTTTATATCATATGGGCTTGCTTTACTTTTCTTCAACTTCATATAACTTGCATATGAGCAACAGATGGTCTTTTCCACAACAGATGGTCATGTTTTGGTTGATGATAATAGAGCTTTTCCACTGTGTCTTCCCTCAAAAAGATGTTTACCTATGTTTTATTGACCACGCAAAGGTTTTCAATTGTTTGGATCGTGACAGGCTATGGGCATTGCGAAGTATGGTATTCAGAACACTTAATTGTGCTCATGAGGAATCAGTACCAAGACCAAGAGGCAGTTGTTTGAACAGAACAGGGAAACACTGAATGGTTTAAAATTAAGAAAGGTGTGCGACAGGGTTGTATTCTTTCACCGTACTTATTCAACCGGTTGTTGTTGTTAGGTGCCGTTGAGTCGGTTCCGACCCATAGCGACCCTGTACAGGGTTTCCGAGGCTGTAAATCTTTACGGGAGCAGAAAGCCTCCTCTTTCTCCCGCGGAGCGGTTGGTAGTTTCATACTGCTGACCTTTAGGTTTGCAGCCCAATTCGTAACCACTATGCTACCAGAGCTCCTTTAGAAATTGGCTAATATGAAGAAAAACGAGGCATCAGGAATGGAGGAAGACTCATTAATAACCTGTGATATGCAGATGATACAACCTTGTTTGCTGAAAGTGAAGAAGACTTAACATATTTACTGATGAAGATCAAAGCACACAGTCTTCAGTATGGATTACATCTCAATGTAAAGAAAACAAAAATCCTCACCACTGGACTAATAAATAACATTCTTTCTTATCAGTGGAGAAAAGATTGACATTGTCAAGAACTTCATTCTTCTTGGATCAACCATCAACATTCATGGAAGCAGCAGTCAAGAAATCAAACGAAATACTGCTTTAGGCAAATCTGCTGCACAAGTCCTCTTTAAAGTGTTGAATAGCAAAGATGTTAGTTTGAAGATTAAGGTGTGCCTGACAGAAACCCTGATATTTTCAGTTACATCTTATGCATGTGAAAGTTGGACAGTGAATAAGGAAGACTGTAGAAGAATTGATTCATTTGAATTATGTACAGTGTTGGAGGCGAATATTGAAAGTACCATGGACTGCCAAAAGAACAGTGTAGTGACAGGGAACTGCTAGAGGTTCAATCCAGATTCTAATGAGGACATAGAACAAGAATTATCACTGCAGACGTCAGATGGATCTTGGTTGAAAGCCTAGAATTCTAGAAAGATGTGTACCTGTACTTTATTGACCATGCAAGGACTTTCAGTTGTCTGGATCGTAACAAGCTATGAACAGTATTGTGGACAGTGAGTATTCTGGAACACTTAATTGTGCTCATGAGGAACCTCTATATGTATCAGGAGGCAGTTGTTTGAACAGAACAAGAGTAAACTGAATGGTTTTAAAATCAGGAAAAAACTAAGAGCCATGGTTGTATTCTTTCATTTTACCTATTCAATCTGTATTCTGAGCCAATAATGAGAGAAGCAGGATTATATAAAGAAAAAGGTGGCATCAGGGTTGGAGGAAGACTCATTAACAACCTGCGATATGCAGATGATAATAACCTTGCTTGCTGAAAGTGAAGAGGACTTAAAATACTTATGAATATCAAAGACCACATCCTCCAGTATGGGTTACACCACAATATAAAGAAAATAAACCACCTCATCACTGGAGCAATAAATAGCATCATGATAAATGGAGAAAAGATTGAGATTGTCAAAAGACTTCATTTTGGTTGGATCCACAACCAGCACTCAATGTACTAGCCAAATAATCTGCACAAGACCTCTTTAAAGTGTTAAAGTCCAAAGATGTCAGTTTAAGAACTCAGGTATGCCTGATCCATGCCATAATATTTTCAATAGCTTCATATGCATGTGTAAGTTGGACAAAGAATAAGGAAGACAGTAGAAAAATTGATGCATTTAAGTTACGGTGTTGGAGAATATTAAAAGTACTATGGACTGGTAGAAAACCAAACAAATCTGTGTTGGAAGAAATACAGTCACAATGCTCCTTTGAAGCCAGGATGGCAATACTTTGTCTCTCATAATTAGAACATAATATCAAGAGGGACCAGTCCCTGGAGAAGAATATCCTTCTTGGTAAATTGGAGGGTCAGAAAAAGAGGAAGAACTCAGCAAGATGGATTGTTAACGGTGGCAGTAGCAATAGACACAAGCTTTACAATGGCTGTGAGGATGGCGTAGGACCAGGCAGTGCTTCCTTCTGTTGTGTGGTGAGTCACAACCGACTGGACAGCATCTAACAACAACAGTCATCTCTTCCCACAGTTACAGTTAGTTTCATTCCTGTGTATTCCACATCTGAGGTTCATGTGTATGTTGTTGAAAAAAAGTATTTGCAATGAAGAAGTCATTGGTCTTGCAACTTCTATCATCATTTCTGTCACCAAAGCCGTATTTTCCAACTACTGGTCCTTCTTCTTTGTCTCTAGCTTTCAAATCCAAACACCAGTGATTGTCAGTACATCTTGATTGCATGCTTGATCAATTTCAGTCCAAAGAATTTGGTAGAATTCTTCAATTTCATCATCACTGTTGGTGGTGGTGGTACATGAATTTGAATAATGATATTAACTGGTCTTTAGCCTTGTTGAGTGCTGTCAAGTTGATTCTGACTCATAGTGACCCTGTATAAAGTTTCTGAGGAGCTTCTAGTGAGTTAGAACTGCCAATCTTGTAGATCCTAGTCCATTGCCAATCCTGCAGCACCACACCATGAGTTCAAGTATATGGATAGCATTATACTTTAAGATAGATTTTGAAATGTTCTTTTTGACGGTGACTGTAACTCCATTCCTCTTGAATTTGTGGTTCCCGACATAGTAGCCCATATTGTCAGGTTCAAATTGGCCATTACCAGCCCATTTCAGCTCACTAATGCCTAGGATATCAATGTATATGCATTATGTTTCCTCGTCAACTTCTAATTTTATTTGATTCATACTTTGTATATTCCAGCTATTAATGATTAATGTTATGTTCCAATTATTAATGTATGTGTGCAGCTGTTTGTTTACATTTTGGTTTGGGTACAGTCAACAAATAAAAGTCCCAGAAGCTTTGCTTTGTTTACATTATGGTCTATTCTGCTTTGAAGAGGAAGGTTCCCAATCTCACTTTAAGCCCCTTTCAACTTGAAGGGTTCATCTTCCTGTGCTATATCTTAAAATATTTTGCTGTCATTCATAATATTGTCATCATATGGAACTATATCTGACAGTGTTCCCCTGCTATTCATAAGGTTTTCAGTTGCTAACCATTCACAAATAGTCCTTCTCCTCCTTCCTAGCATGTCTTAGTCTGAAAGCTTCACTATTTATACTGATGGCATAGCTTCTAGCATCACAGCAACACACAAGCCACCACAATACAACAAACTGACAAATGAATGATCTGTTTCAGATAACTACCAAAGTAGTTGTTATCTGCAAAATTGATGTACGTTTCTTTTACTTTTAACCTTTCTTTATAAGTGAACATTAACATAGTTTAATGGATAATCTCCATTTGATCACTTCTTATATAATAATTAAATGTTCATTTAATCTTTATTGTACTTCCGATGGAAAACAATAAAAATAATTAGGTAGTGCTTTAGACGCTGAATTTTTCATAAATTATCTATTATAAGAATATATACTTTGTAATTAAATATTCTAGCAATTAATGGTATTTTTTAATTAGTAGTGAGCTTTCTCATACTTTTTTATATGTAACCCAAAAAAATCATATGTTCTCATAATGCAGAAAATAGTTTTATTCCTATTTACTCAAAATTCTTTGTTTTTAATGTTTTCATTTTAGGAGGTTTATTAAGTTCAAAGGCAAAACGGGCCAAATGTTCTACCCATAAGCAGAGAGTGATAGTAATGCTTTATAACAAAGTTTGTGATATTGTTAGCAGCTTATCAGAATTGCTAGAGATACAACTTCTTACGGATACAACAATTCTTCAGGTAAATTTTTCTGAAGTACTTCTGTATGTTTTTAGACCAAATGATTGAAGAGTTGTTGTTGTTGTTAAGTGCCTTTGAGTCGATTCCAACTGATAGCGACCCTGTATAGGGTTTTTGAGGAATGGCTGGTGAGTATGAACCTTGGACCTTGCATTTCAAACCAACCCCACAGTGCTACACTAGGACTCCCGATTGAAGAGTACAGCCCTTAAATATTAAAATATTATACACTAATATTTTTAATTCAGAATATGATCTATTAAATAGAAGTTCAGGAAAGTTTTTAAAAGTTGGAGCAGATGACAGGTGAATATAGTATACATTATAAACTCTTAAGTTCTTTGAAAGATAAGTTACCTTTTACTTTGTTCTGTGTGAGGATATTTTTATCTAGGATCACAGTGTTTATTTCTTTATATTCCTGATGACATTCATCTATCCCAATGGTAGAGATTAGAGAAGCGATAGCTATGAAGGAAGATACCTGATGTATGTACTAATGTGCTTCAGGATGAAGGCGAATGGAGAAAGGAGTAGATACTGAATTGTTGTTGTGTGTCATCAAGTTAGTTTTGACTCATAGTGACTATGTATAGGGTTTCCAGTGCAAAAAACCTCATCTTTTTCCTGCAGAGCAACTGGTGACTTCAGCTGTTGACCATGTGCTAACATAACCCACTACTTCACCATCACCCCTGATGTACTGATTACATGAGGGAAAAGAAAATGCCTTCTAGGTGTTTTCCAGTAAATGTATGAATTTAATATAATAGGATGTTACTGAAATCAAGTAAAAGTGTGTGTGTACTAATTAATTTTTTTCTGCAGGTGTCATCGATGGGAATAACACCATTTTTTGTGGAAAATGTCAGTGAACTACAATTGTGTGCCATTAAGCTAGTGACTGCAGTAAGTATTGTTGCTGTTGTTAAGTGCCATCAAGTCGATTCCGACCTATAGCGACCCTGTATAGGGTTTCCAAGGAGCAGCCGGTGAGCTTGAACCACCAACCTTGCTGTTAAATGACTTTACAGTCTGACACATCAGCCCACAGCACCACTAAGTATAATTTTCATCAATTCACATTTTTAAGTTATCCTCAAAGTAGTATTTACTTCTTCTTCTTGTCAACTGTGGTTCATAACAACCCCAGTGTACAGAGAACTGCTCTATAGGGTTTCCAGGGCTGACCTTTCAGAAGCAGATCTCCTGACCTGTCCTACAAGGTGCATCTGGATGGGTTCAAATTGCCAACCTAATAGCTGTGCACCATCCAAGGAGCAAATAATGTTAATGTTATTTAATCCTAACTACCAAAACCTTTGCACATTTACTTTTACCATTTTTAGAAACATTTTTACAAGTTTTATATTTTTTATTTTTAGTAGATCCACTTCAATGTAACAACTATTACAGTATCTTAGATTTTATTAATTTAGTACTTATTTTGCTGTTTGATTAATTTTTTAGATTATTCTGTGTTTGTCAAATTTTAAACATTTCTAAATACTAAAAAAAATTTATTTAATAATTAGTATTTACCATAAAATTATAATGGGTACAAAATCATTTAAATACCACCTGTCATATGCCTATAAATTATGTTTATAAATGAAATGAATATGCTTTCTAACTAATATAGAAATGTTATGATTACTAAAAGAAAAATTGAGTAAATTATGTTAATCCATTACCTTTGGAGTTGTTAAAAACTTTATTTTATTTCAAATGGAAGATAATATTTTTTTACCCCACGTGATAGTATTAAGACTGATAATGTTATTGTTGTTTTATTTTTTATTATAATAAACTTACTTTGGAACTTTATAATTATTTAACAGGTATTCTCAAGATATGAAAAACATAGGCAGTTAATTTTGGAAGAAATTTTTACTTCACTGGCAAGATTACCAACCAGCAAGAGGAGTTTAAGGAACTTCAGGTAACTAATTGGCCCAGAGGTCAAGTATAATGAAGAATTATATTTTAATCATCATACATTTATTCTTCATTGTTTTTTTCTGACACATGTTCTAATAAACATGTAAAGGAGAAACCATTTAGTCAGGATAGCATGAAAAATAGCTTAGATGTGTGAAATAATGTGGCATATTTAGGAGACTTCAACTTTAGTGATTCTCAAGTGTAAAGATCTATGACAGGAATTTTTTATCTCAGCACTTACTGACATTTTGGGCGTATGCATTGTAAAATGTTTAGCAGCGTCTCTGATCCCTGCCTACTACATTACAATAGAAACCCTCCCCCTCTAAGTTGTAGCAACCAAAATATTTCCCAACACTGACAGATGTTCCCTGTGGGCAAAATCATAACCAAATAGAGCAATAGGTCTAAGGGAAGAGTCAGAGGAAGTTCAGAGAGGCCTTTACAAGCCATACTAAGGAGTTTGAACAGGATCCGTTACGTAGCGGGAAATGATCAAACATTATTTTTAAAAGAGAGATGAATAGTGCTCATTTGACCTAGCTTGGATTTCTAGTTGACCAGAACTCAAACTAATGAAGATAAAGTTGTTTGATACTGAGAACAAGTGCAGAAAGCTACAATTTGATAAACTAGACTTTTGCTTATAAATGCAGTGACTCAAAATTTCAACCAGAATGGAATGAGTCTTCATGTCAAGGAACAACTTTGTTTTCTCAGTGTACTGAATAGATAGGGATGAGAAATGTAGACACTGGCTAAAAAATTTGGGGGGCTACAAAGGCTTTCATGAGTGTGCTTAATTGCAGAATGGGGCAGGTGGGGAGGAGGGAGACATAGAGAGCAAAAGAGATATGAAAGCAACACCCTTCAATATGCTGTCTACAAAAGACATATCGAAAACATGGAGGCAGCCTAAAATACCCATCAACAAAAGAATAAACAAACTTTGGTATATACATGGAATACTACTAAATGTTGAAAAATAATGATGAATCAATCTGAAACCCCACACAACGTGATTGAACCTCTAGCGCATTATGTTGAGTGAAATTAGTCATGAAAGAACAAATATTGTATGAGACCAATGTTAACACGGTGACAGGGCAGGCAATATACAACAAGAAGGAGGTTAGCGGAGGATGAAGGGTAGCAGGAAACACAGGGAGGAAAGCAATAGATAAAGTGAATAGAAGGAAATACTGTGAACTCTTGGTAGATGGAGGGGATTGAAACCAGGTAACGAAGCAAAGTATATGATTTGTTGAATACAACTGATGATCTGCTCTGTTTAAAAAAGTTGGGGGCAGGGGGGGAAAGCTGAGAGATGTCATTAACAGCAGTATAGAGAACAGACATGAGGATAAAATATACTTAAATCATTGAACATAAATTCATTAGGAGTGTTGTCAGATGGCTTTGGTCAGCATTATCCTCTTTGTCATCATAGGTCATCATCATCATCATCATGCTAATAATCATCATAATATATAAGTGATTCCATGTGTTGACTTATTATGATATAATGTTAATTTTACATTGCTTTAAAGGCTGCCTTATCTAAAATAATTATTTGTATCTTAATAATTTTTGAACAGACTAAACATGTTATCTGGTAAACCTGAAGAAAAATTACTAGTATTTAAAATAATTGTAGTGCGTAAGTATCTGTAGAACAAAAGACTTAGAAATTGAATTTTTGTAATCTATGCCAGTGACCTCATAATTTAACACTGATGATCAAGTATAGCAGATTTTAATTAAAAACAAATACTAGAATACATGGGCTTTGGGAGATTTTGAAGACCTTATTATTTTTAAAAACATTTTGAGTTTGATATATGTATGTTTTTAGTATTAATGATTTACCTGCTGTGCATATATATGTAGAGGCTTGTTTGTTTGTATTACATGATACTTTTCCTTTATCTGTTTAGTTATCAGAATATGCTTAGGCATTTACCAGATTTTTTCTAATTTATTAAAATTACTTAAATGTATATATATAAAAGCACTGATGATTGTGCCTAGAAAAATGTTGGTCAAGAAAGCATCTGGGGGGGAAAAAAAAAATCATCTGAAATTTTCAAATGATAGATGACATATAAAATGAAATTATCTTCATACTCCACGTGACTTAATTTTTCTTTCTTCATAAAAGGTTAAATAGCAGTGATGTAGATGGAGAACCTATGTATATTCAGATGGTTACAGCACTGGTTTTACAACTTATTCAGTGTGTTGTACACTTACCATCATCAGAAAAGGACTCTAATTCAGAAGAAGACTCAAACAAAAAAGTAAGCCATCTTTTAAAGGTTCTAAAACTCTGTACTTTTATAGAAACTTCCTGTATTTTCTTACATTATTATTAAACTGAAGTTCTCAATTAACATCTCTTGGCTGGACTTTAGTGTCCTCATAATGACTCTTGTAATAACTAGCAAACCAACCATAACAGGGTAAGTCTCAAATAATGAGATAATGAATATGAAAGTGAATATTGAATATTAATATATAACATATAATTAATAAGGAATTCATGTGACAAATGAGTTTATGCCCTCAATAAGATTTGCTTTTGGTCTTGTAGCTTTTATCATCAAAGTTTATCATTTATCCAAGTTCCATAGGCTTGTCTAATTAGAAGTTCAAGATAAATGGGAAAGTCAGTGGTTCAAATTCACCAGCCGCTCCTTGGAAACCCTGTGTATGGTCACTATGAGTCGAACCAACTCGACAGCACTTAACAACAGCAACAAAATAAATATTAACCGAAAACATTAGATTCCCTTTGTTCCTTCTCAATCTTCTTTATCTGTGTCCAATCTTTTTTATTTTTCATTTGGTAACCAGTGTCATAAGTGTGTTTTTTCCATCATTTACATATTTATCTACATAAATTTGATGTAAAATATTTAAATTGCTTAAATTTTTATATCGTATTAACATTTTCATCTGTCATTTTTCACTCAACGTTATTTTGAATATACAGAAATCATGCGGTATTCTCATTTGCTTCAGTTACGCGTATTGCTTCTCAACTTAAAGCCAGAGTTTCTCTAGTCCTATACTTAGTAGAGTCCTATAGTATAGGAGAGGAAGTCAAAAAGTATTGCTATGAAAATCCTATTTATTAAACAGAAACATCAAAATATGAAGCTGTTGTTTCTCAGCATATTCTCCATCTAGGTCTACATACCTCTAATGAATATGTTTCCATCTCTCAAAACCCTTCCCAGAAGAATTCTGCAAACTTCAATTTATAGTGTTTCAAAATGGCAATTTGGGCATCCTTATCCTTGATGAACTCAAATTTTATTCCTTATAACTGTTCTCTGAGTTTAGGTAACAAAAAGAAGTCTGGAAAGGGCAAGATTGGGCTCTAGGGCAGATGGCATAAGGTTTCCCAACAAAATGCTTGTCGGAATTTGCTACCCTCAAAGAATGAATAGGTGCATTGTCCAGATGAAAGGAAATTCCTCAGCGCAACTTTCTTGACCACCAGTGCAGTTTTCCGTTTTCTTAAAACTTCTTCCTAATAAGTTCCCAGGATGGTCCTGTGTCCTTCAAGAAAATCTATCAAGAATACCCCTTTAAAATCTTAAATAATAGTCACCATAACTCTTTGAGCCAACCTCTTTGCCTTTAAATTATAGTTGGGCTATTTGTGTTTTTGGTGTGTTTTTTTCTTTTTGAAGGCACTTTAACAAGACAAAGACAAGTGCATTACTGAGAGAACTTGTCTGCAAGCCATCCACTGACCACAGAAACATGTTTAAATACATTTTCTTTGGGAGAAAACCTGCTGTGCATATATATGTAGAGGCTTGTTTGTTTGTATTACATGATACTTTTTCCTTTATCTGTTTAGTTATCAGAATATGCTTAGGCATTTACCAGATTTTAACTGGAACCCTAATAGTAATACTTTACTACTGACTTGCTGTTTAGCATGTATTTGTTAACGTTACTGGCTGTTGCAGTTTGTTGACCAAAGTGTTGTTCCAGTTTATATTCATAATATTTGATTTTTCTTAATTTGGTCAGTTTGAAATCCTATGTCGAATTTTTCATTTCCCTGATTACTACTGAGTTTGAGACACTTCCTGTTTATTTGCCTTTTGGGTTTTCACAGCAATGAATTGCTTATGTACAAGGATACTTCAAAAAGTTTATTGAAAAGTAGAATTAAAAGATAATGGATTTTTCCCCCAAAACGTTTTAAAAAATAAAAAAACCTTGTATATCCTGTTTTATTTTTTTTTTTAATTTCTAATGAAGAGTTGAATTTTCTTTTTGTTTTGTATTAGAATGCTTTGTGAAGTTTGAATTTGGACTTTTGTCTTACTTTTCCTTGTGTATTTTCAAATGATTTCTTCTTCTTCTGACTTGGAACATGAAAAGCAACTACAGATAATATATTTAGTAGCCACATATGTCCCTCTTTTGTTGTTAACTGACCCTAAGTCTGCCGTAGACTCAGAACTGCCCTGGAGGTTGCAGAGTAGAGCTGCTGCGTATAATTTTGTTACTATAATAGTTATGGAAACAGATCACCAGACCGCTGCTGCTATGAAAATCTCGTCGAGTTAACACTGCCCACCTTTAGTTAGCAAACCACTTGTGAACCCAGACTCCATTGTTACTCTGATACATGTTTTAATGAAATTAAATAAATTCTAATAATATTTTTGTTTGTTTTTATAAAGTGCTGGAATATGTTTAGTATATTGTTGTTGCTAAGTGCCGTAGTGTCAATTCTTACTTATAGCGACCCTGTATAGAGTTTGCCAGGTGCAACTGGGTTTAAAACACTGACGTGTGCTTATCCTACAGTGCAACACCAGTACTCCATTTAGTATATTAACTATCTTAACCTGCAAACACCATACCAGGACACCAGTGTTAACTATTTGTTGTTGTTATTAAGTGCCCTCAAATCTATTCCAACTTATAACGACCTTGTATTGAGTTTCCAAGAAGCAGCTAATGAGCTTGAACTGCTGACCTTGTGTTTCAAACCGACCTTGCAGTCCAATGCATTAGTCCACAGTGCTACACCAGGACTCCATATTAACTTTGTTGTTATTGTTAAGTGCCGTCAAGTCGGTTCTGACCTGTAGCAACCCTGTATAGAGTTTCCAAGGAACAACTGGTGAGCTTGAACCACTGACCTTGTAGTTCAAACGGCTTGCTGAAAGCGAAGAGAACTTAAAATACTTACTGATGAAGATCAAAGACCACAGCCTTCAGTCTGGATTGCCCCTCAACGTAAAGAAAGCAAAAATCTTCACTGCTGAACCAATAAACAACCTCCATTATCAATGGAGAAAAGATTGAAGTTGTCAAAGACTTCATTTTTCTCAGATCAGTCATCAACACTCATGGAAGCAGCAGTCAAGAAATCAAATGACGTATTATTGCATTAATCTGCTGCATAAGACCTCTTTAAAGTTTTGAAGAGCAAAGATGTCATTTGGAGGACTAAAGTGTGCCTGACCATGATATTTTCACCAACCTCATATACATGTGAAAGTTGGACAGTAATTAAGGAAGACAGTAAAACAATTGATGCATTTGAGTTATGGTGTTAGCGGAGAATATTAAAAGTACTGTGGACTGGATCTGTTTTGGAAGAAGTACACCTAGAATGCTCCTTGGAAGCTAGAATGGCCAGACTTCGTCTCTCATACTTAAGACATATTCTCAGGAGGGACCAGTCCCTGGAGAAGGATATCGTGTTTGTTAAAATAGAGGACAGGAGGGAAAAAAAGGAAGCCCCCAAATGAGATGGATTGGCACAGTGACAGCAGCAATAAGCTCAAACGTAGCAACGATTGTGAGGTTGGTGCAAGACCAGGCAGGGTTGGTGCAAGACCAGGCAGGGTTGGTGCAAGACCAGGCAGAGTTGGTGCAAGACCAGGCAGGGTTGGTGCAAGACCAGGCAGGGTTGGTGCTGACTCAGTGGCATCTAACAACAGCAATAGTTAATATACTAAATGATTAGAGTTAATGTTGGAGTCCTGGTATGGCACTGCAGGTTAATGCGCTGCACTGCAAGGTCAGTTTGAAACACAAGATCAGTGATTAAAACTCACCAGCCACTCCTCAGAAGCTTTAGACAGGTTTGGGTTAGAACCAATTCAGTGGCACTGAACTTTAATTAGTATTAATTGTTACACTCTAGGATCAGTCCTGGATTGCTAATCACAAGGCTGGTGGTTCAAACTCGTCAGCTGCTCCTTACAACCCTATATAAAGTCACTATGAGTCAGAATAGATTTCGATAGTTCTTAACAAGGACAACATAGTTGATAAGGAGTGCTAGTGTGGCACTGTAGGAAAAGCACTGAACTAACCACATGGTCACCAGTTCAAACTCAGCAGCCACTCCTCACAAACCCTATAAAGGATCACTTTGAGTCAGAACCAATTCATAGGCACTTCAAAAAAAATCTGCTTATGTATAAAACAATAGTTAGACTGTCGACTGCTTGTTGATTATTTCTTCTTGTAGCTATACTGAATTCATTTGTCTCTCTCTAGGTTGACCAGGATGTTCTCATTACCAACTCTTATGAAACAGCCATGCGAACAGCCCAGAACTTCCTTTCCATTTTCCTTAAAAAGTAAGTAAAATTTATATAAATCTGCCCAGGCTTTCTACAGTACAGAGAATAGTTCATTTCTCTTAAGAAAAAGAGTAAACCAGGCTCTGCCATAACCTGAGCTTTGCATAAGCCAGCTAGTCTCCCTGGTCCTTATTTTCCTGATCTTTAAAATTAGGCTTTTAGAGTTTAGAAACCTAACATTTTGTGGACTTGTTTACATGTTGGTTTAAAAACCTAGACTGAAATTCTCCAATTTTTACTGAAGTAAATTTTGGGGCATTTATTTTGAATAGGAAAATTGTGAAGCAAGGTTACAAGGTTCATAATTATTTATGAAGAATTTAAAAGGAAAAACTGTAGTCATTTTTAACTGGGGTGAAATCAGTATTAGTCAATAAATGAGTTCCCTACATAACTCACTGCCATCGAGTCAGTTCTGACTTACCCTGACCTTTTAGGACTGGGTAGAACTGCTCCCTAGGGATTTTAGAACTATAAAGCTTCACAGACACCAGCTGCCTCATCTTTCTCCCACCAAGAGGCTGGTGGGTTCTAGCTGCAGGTACAGTGAGGGGGAACCGATGATGGAGAAATAGATTTATTTTAAATTATATTTTACTTTTGGTGGCTTGTTACTAGATAGGGAAAAGAAAAAACTTAGCAATAAAATTTTTATTTATGTTGGGGGACATATCACCTGAATTCACAGCCATTGTATTTATCTTTGAACAGATGTGGTAGTAAGCAAGGTGAAGAAGATTACAGACCATTGTTTGAAAATTTTGTTCAAGACCTTCTTTCAACAGTCAATAAACCTGAGTGGCCAGCTGCTGAACTGCTCCTTAGTTTGTTAGGGAGACTGTTGGTAAGAGTATAGCCTTTAAAGATTATTAGATTACTAGAAGACAGCATAATGAGGATGTTCTCTGATTCGCAGATGATGAAATTCTTTAAGAATGTGTAAGGAAATATGACCATTGCATCTCTTTTTGCATGTATTTAAAAAAAATTTTTTTTTTAATTTGCAAATTATATTGCTAGTTAAAAGCATCTCTTAATACTGAGTCATAGTCTTCTCGTGGTTAATTCATTTCATAGCATGAAACTGATTAATATAAACTTAGTCATCTGTAAAAATGTTTCTAAGAACATGGTACTTATTTTGGTCCATCATGTAATGAGTGTGGAAACACACACAAACAACATACCATGATTTCTCCTTTTATTTGTAAATGACACTTGCATTTGTATGATGCAAATTGCAATGGTATAAGGCCTAAATTTTTATGAACTGTAACATATACTAATACACTTCTGAAACCAAGATAGCATTTCATAGGCATAGAATTCCAATAGAAGAAATTCTTATTCATACCTCATTTTAAAAAAAAAAAAAATAATTCATCCCTACATTTCAGAAAATAATTATGCCCTTAAGGAGGTTTAATCTATTATTTTTTTTGTTTTATTTTGTTCAGCAAATGAAAATGCTCAGCTTCCCAAAATTTGAAGGCACAGTATTATAAGACCTCTATCTGTATCTATATATTATATCTTTAAATGTATAGTAGTATAATATCCATTTTTTAATTTATGAATTAAGTTGCTATGAATATAATATTGTGCTGCTTTCAGTTAAATGGAAAGTTGTATTGATGTTTAGGTTCATCAGTTCAGTAACAAGTCAACAGAGATGGCTCTAAGAGTGGCCTCTCTTGATTACCTTGGAACTGTTGCTGCGCGACTGAGGAAAGATGCTGTTACAAGCAAAATGGATCAAGGATCTATAGAACGGATTTTAAAACAGGTATTGGAATAAAAGATTAAAATTACAGGAAAGCTAACAAGTACTCAGTAGTATAAGCATTGGACTGGTAACTGTGGGTCAGCAGTTCAAACCCTCCAGCCACTCCCAGAAACCCTATACAGGGTAGTTATGAATTGGATCCGACACAGTGGTGCAAAATAGCAGCACTCTTCACTGACTGATTATCAGATTCTTTGACAGTTCGTATTTGTGACAATAGTAAAAAATCTACCACACTGTATTGCCGGTTAATGGTACAATCTGGTAGAAACAAGCACCGAGATACAAGGCAAGAGTAACTCTGGCTATGACTGATCCATAATTCTCAGTGTTGTGTCTGTCATGTAATGATGTAATCATCCACCATTTTGTTATCTGATATGTTGTTGTTGTTGTTACATGCTGTTGAGTCGATTCCTACTCATAGTGACCCTGTGTACCATTTCCGAGAGGCTGCTCATGGATGTGAACTGCCAACCTCATGATTAGCAGTTCATTGTATATCTTACAGCATCATACCAGGGCTCCATAATCTGATAAAATCATCCTCATTTTTCACATAACAACCTGGTCTGTCAAACGTAACCATATCAATAAATAATGTATGGGTGTATTGTTATATTACAGTTGGATTTTATTTTGTAGATTCAAACTAAGATCTCTACTTTTAAAATGAGCTGTTATTTTCAGAGCCCCAAAGAGAAAGTTAAGAATTAGGTAGGATAAATCACTTGACTGCAAGGTCAGTTTGAACCACAAGGTCTGCAGTTCAAACTCACCAGAAACTCCTTGAAAACCCTATATAGGGTCACTGTGAGTCGGAACCAACTCAACACCACTTAACAACAACAATAAAGTCTGAGGAATTTCTAAATGGTCTATATAAATCCTTAGTTTACTTTCTTTTTGTGAATTACTGTTAAGAATGTTATTTTTTATTTGGTTTAACAGATTTTATTTACTGAGGTGGTGATTTAGCATGCACAATTAGATTAACTTATACATTTGAATGTTGTGTGTTTTCTAATATTGAAGAGATGAAGACTTTTTTGTTTTTTAAATTATATTGGAAAGTCTTTATGTTGTTAGAAAAGTGTGTTTTGGTTTTCTTTTTAAAAACTTTTTATTGTGAGTTGAGTGAAGGCTTACAGAGCCGATCATTAGTTTTATATTCGACAAATCATATACTCTGCTTCATTGCAGTGATTGCAATCCCCTCCATGTACCATCAGTTTACAGTATTTTTCACTATTCACTCTTGCATTCCTCCCTGTGTCTCTCTCCTTCTACCTTCATCTTTTCTCTGCCAATGTCCCTCTTGATTATTGTCTGCCCTGTCACGCATTTTAACATGTATCTACCCTCTAGCCCGTGAATAATTTCCCCCTGTCCTAGTGTGGCACTGCACCGAAAGTTTGTTTGAATGCAAAGGTCAGCAGTTCAAACTCACCAGCTGCTCCTCAGAAACCCTATACAGGGTCACTATGAGTTGGAACCAACTCAGTGGCACTTACCAACAGCAACCAACATAACCATCATAGAATGTTTTGTTGATCAAGAAAACCTTTTCTTACCTTTGACAACAGAGGTTTCATAGACTATGGGTGTTTTATTGCTTCATTTTTTCATATTTTTGTCCAAAAAATGTGAAGTAGTAAAATGAATAAATGTACATTAGAAAATAGATGAAAAATAATCTCTGACTCCACTATACACACTTTTTTCATTTTCTTTTTACTCTTTCATGTTCATAACCATGTCTATGTTGCCTCTTTGACCCTGTGTTGGGTCAAAGGTCATGTACCTTTCTCTTTTTCCATTGAAATAACTTCAAACTTTTAACAGAAAAATTACAGCAAGACAAAAGAAATGTTCATAAATTTTTCAGTCAGGTGTCTCAATTGTTGACACTTAATATTTGCTTCATCATTCATTTTCTGTGTGTATGTATGTGTGTGGGTGAGTATGTGTATATATACATACGCTAAAAAAAAATTTGTTTTTCCTCTCAACCTTCTGAGGCAAGTTATAGACATGATATCCCTGAATTTTCTAGTGTATTTGTTCTCAAAGTGTGATTAGTTGAACAAGTAACACCAATATTAACATCACCTGGAAACTTGTTTAAAATGCAGATTGTTAGGACTTCCACAGAATGAATCATAAACAATGGGGTTGCCTGTGTTTTGACAAGCCTTCCAAATGGTTCTAGTGAATGCTGAAGTTTGAGAACCACTGCTTGGTATATATTTTCTAAAAACATGAGTGCTCGCTTGCATATATGCAGAACAATGGTAAAAACCAAGAAATTATCATAAATGCAATGCTGCCATATTAATATACAAGGTACTGGTAATCAATGTTAGAAGTTTTGCCTTCTGTATGAGATACCTGGGATCGATTCCAACACCTCAGGCACAGCCAACACCGTCTGTAAGAGACTTGCATGTTGCTATGATGCTGAATAGTTTCACTGGAGCTTCTAGACTAAGGAAGTCTCAGAAGAAAGACTTGGAGATCTACCTCCAAAACCCAGCAGACGTAATCCTTATTCTTGGCATATAGCCACAAGAAGTAAGAACCATGACACAAGTAGATATATGTACAACAATGGTTACTGCAGCGCTGTTTATAAAAGCAAAAAGATGGAGACAGCCTAAGTGCCCCATCTATGGAAGAATGGATCAACAAACTTTGGTAACATACATACAGTGGAATACTATGCAACATTGAAGAATAGCTATGAATCTGTGAAACACCTCATAACATGCATAAACCTGTAGGACATTATGCTGAGTGAAATTACTCAATCAAAAAAGGACAAATATTGTACGGAACCACTGTTGCAAAAATTCAAGAAAAGGTTTTCATGCTGCAAGAAACATTCTTTTATAGCTACGAGGTGTGCAAGGATGGTGGTTGCTGTTAAGTGCTGTCAAGTCTGGTTCAAATTCATAGCAACCCTGTATAGCGACTGGTGGGTGTGAACCCTTGAGGTTAGTAGTCCACTGCAAGTAATTCAATGGCTAGAGGGCAGAATACATGTTAACTCGGGTGAAAGGAAGCCAGTATACAAGAAGAGTGAAGTTTGCAGAAGGATGATGAATGCAGGTGAAGGCCCTGCATTAAAGGTGATAGAAGTAAATACTGTTAAATATACAAACCTGGATTCTAGCCCCTCAAGCACCCTTGGGATCTGAAAATAACTCACCCTAATGGCCCAGTTTTTAGCCATATAGCAGATAGGTATATAGGGGGATAACACTAGTAAGGTAACCTTTCCATGGAATGGTCAGTCAAGAGCAAAAGAGCACATTTACTTAAAAGACAGAATTGAGATGTATAGGAAGGAGGGTGGAATAGAAATAGGAACCGCAGGGATAAAGTGGAATAACTGTTCTTGCATAGAAGGAATTGCAGTCATTGAAATGAAACAAGGTATATGATTTTTTTAATGTAAAACTAATGACCTTGTCAATTCACTATAAAAAGTTTTTTAAAAATCAGCTCATTGAAAACCCTTGTTAATCACAATAGTTGGATCCATTCGTAATCATGGAGATGGCACAGGACCAGGCTTTTCATTGTTTAGTTTCATGAGCAACTAACTTGGTGGCAGTCTGGGTGTGACGCTGTAGGTTAATACGCTGGACTACAAAGTCGGTGTGAGCCCTGAGGGTCAGCGGTTCAAGCTCACCAGCTGTTCCTTCGAAACCCAATACAGGGTCACTATGGGTTGGAGCCAACTCAGTGGCACTAAAAAGCACCAACAGTTACCCATCTAATATAATACTACCATTCCTATTCTGTTCCATTGATTTGAATGTACTGCTATCTGCTATTGATATTTTAATCCTTAAATTGTCTTATATGTCATCAATCAAAAGCCCTTCAGTCTGACTTTTAAATTTTCCTGTTCAGTACTGAATCAGCCGTATTTCCTTTTAACAGAAAATGGCATTTAGGAATTAAAAGGTGACTTTGAGCATTTCTAAGAGTGAACCTGGGACTTTTTATGCCATGTATAGTACAGCTGTAAACATCCATTGAGAATCTGAACATGGGATGTATGAAATATGAATCTGGAAAAGTTGGAAGTAGTCAAAAATTAAATGGAATGTATAAACACCGATATCTTAGGCATTAGTGAGCTGAAATGGGCTGGTATTGGCCATTTTAAATATGACAACCACATGGTTTACTATGCCGGGAATGACAAATTGAAGAGGAATGATTGTTGCATTCATCGTCAAAAAGAACATATCCAGATCAGTCATAAGATACAATGCTGTCTGTGATAGGATAATATCCATGCACTTATAAGGAAGCCCAGTTATCACCACTATTATTCAAATTTGCACACCAACCACTGAAGCCAGTGAGGATGAAATAGAAGAATTCTACCAACTTCTTCAATCTGAATTCCATCAAACATGTAATCAAGATGTATTGATCGTTACTGGTGATTGGAATGCAAAGGTTGGGAAAAAAGAGGAAGGATCCGTGGTTGGAAAATATGGCCTTGGTGATAGAATTGAAGCTGGAGAAAGCATAATAGAATTCTGCAAAACCAATGATTTGTTCATTTCAAATACCTTCTTTAGACAGCATAAGAGACGACTGTATACATGGACCTCATCAGTTGGAGTACATAGAAATTAAATTGACTGCGGAAATAGACCATGGAAAAGCTCCATATCAGCAGTGAAAACAAGACCAGGGGAAGACTGTGGAACAAACCATCAATTACTCATATGAGAATTCAAACTGAAGCTGAATAAAATGAAAGCAAGTTCACGAGAGCCAAAACATGACCTTAAATGTATCCCACCTGAATTTAGAGATCATCTGAAGAACAGATTTGATACATTAAACACTAAAGACCAAAAATCAGAAGAGTTGTGGGATGACATCAAGAACATCATACAGGAAGAAAGCAAAAGTCAATAAGAAGACAAGAAAGAAGGAAAAGGTCAAAGTGGATGTCAGGAGAGACTCTGAAACTTGCTCTCCAACGTAGAGACCCTAAAGCAAATAGAAGAAATGAGGAGGTCAGGAGCTGAACAGAAAATTTCAAAGGTCAGCTCAAAAAGATAAAGCCAAATATTACAACAAAATGTGCAAAGATCTTGAATCAGAAAACCAAAAAGGGAGAACACACTCAGCATTTCTCAAGCTGGGAGAACTGAAAAAAAAATTCAAGCCTCGATTTTCGTTATTGAAAGATTCTCTGGGCAAATTATTGAATGATGCAGAAAGCATCAAAAGAAGATGGAAGGATTATTCAGTCACTGTACCAAAAGGAAATGGTTAATGTTCAACAGTTTCAAGAGGTCACATATGATCAAGAGTCAATGATACTGAAGGAGGAAGTCCAAGGTGCATTGATGGAATTGGCAAAGAACAAGGCACCAGGAATTGATGGAATGAAAATTGAAATCTTTCAAGAAAGTAAGGCGGCGGCACAGGAAGCACTCACTCATCTCTGCCAAGAAATTTGAAAGACAACTACTATCTGGCCGACTGATTGGAAGAGATCCATATTTGTGCCCATTCCAAAGAGAGGTGACCCAGCAGAATGCAGAAATCATCAATCTCTTTGATATCCCATGTGAGTAAAGTTTTGCTAACAGAAAAGGCTACAATCATACATTGACAGAGAACTTCCAGAGGTTCAAGCCAGATTCAGAAGAGGCTGTGAAATGAGGGATATCATTGCTGATGTCCGATGGATCTTGGCTAAAAGCAGAGGATATCAGAAAGATGTTTACCTGTGCTTTATTGATTACGCAAATGCTTTCTATTGTGTGGATCATGACAAGCTATGACAACATTGCGAAGTCTGAGTATTCCAGAACACTTAATTGTGCTCATGAGGAATCGGTACCTGCACCAAGAAGCAGTTGTTTGAACAGAACATGGGAACACTGAATGTTTTAAAATTAAGAAAGGTGTGCGACAGGGTTGTGTTCTTTCACCATACTTATTCAACCTGTATGCTGAACAAATAATCAGAGAAACTGGGGTCTATGAAGAAAAACGTGGCATCAAGATTGGAAAAAGAATCATTAAACAACCTGTGATATATAGATGATACGACCTTGCTTGATGAAAGTGCAGAGGACTTAAAACATTTACTGCCTTCGTTATGGATTACATCTCAATGTGAAGAAAACAAAATTCCTCACCACTGGACCAATAAAAACAACATTTTTATCAACAGAGAAAAGATTGAAGTTGTCAAGGACTTCATTCTTCTTGGATCAACTATCAACACTCACGGAAGCAGCAGTCAAGAAATCAAACGATGTATTGCATTAGGCAAATATGCTGCACAAGACCTTTGTAAAGTGTTGAAGAGCAAAGATGTCATCTTGAAGACTAAGGTGCGCCTGACCCAAGCCGTGGTATTTTCATTAACCTCATATGCATGCAAAAGCTGGACACTGAACAAGGAAGACCGTAGAAGAATTAATGCTCATGAGTTATGGTGTTTGGAGAAGAATATTGAAAGTGCCATGGGCTGCCAAATAAACCAATAGATCCATTTTGGAAGAAGTGCAGCTCCTTGGAGGCCAAGATTGCCAAACTTCGTCTGCCATACTTTGGGCATGTTTTCAGGAGGGACTCGTCACTGGAGAAGGATATCATGTTTGGTAAGGTGGAGGGTCAGAGAAAAAGAGGAAGACCCCCAGTGAGATAGATTGGCCATGTGGCAGCATCAATGGACTCAAGCATGGCAACAGTAGTGAGATTGGCCCAGGATCGGCCAGTGTTTCGTTCTGCTGTGCATAAGGCCAATATGGGTCAGTACCGATTTGATGGCACTTAACAACATAGTTCACAAGGAGCTCTGGTAGTGTAGTGGTTACGAATCGGGCTGTGAACCTTAAGGTCAGTGGTTTGAAACTACCAGCTGCTCCGCGGGAGAAAGATGAGGCTTTCTACTCTCGTAAAGATTTACACCCTCGGAAACCTTGTACAGGGTCGCTATAGGTCGGAACCGACTCGCTGGCACTTAACAACAACAGCAACATAGTTCATACAACTGGGGGAGAGAGGTCAGTCAAACATTTTTTTGACTCTTGACGCGGACTTCAAATTACTTTTGAAAACAGTAGTATAGTTTATAGTAGTATTATAAATTTACAAATGTTATCAATTTTACCACACTCCAAAACGTGGTTTATTCTAATCTAAGATATATTCTAAAGCATATATTTGGCATTCCACATGATACAATACTGCTAGAATGTAAGCTGTGTGCGTAAATGTCACCTTAGTCCAAATCTGGCTCTGTATTGTTTTGACAGGACCTTTATCTGCATGAGATAAAACAGGGTTTTTATGGTGGTGGTGCTAGGTGCTGTCGAGTCCGTTTTGACTCCTAGGGTTTCCGAGGAACAGCTGGTGAGCCTGAACCCTCAACCTTGCAGTTCAAACTGTCTTTGCAGTCCAGTGCTTTAACCCTCAGCATGACATGTGTACAACTAAGTGCTGTGGAGTTGGTTCCGTTCCATAGCAACCCTGGTTAGGGTTTCTTAGAAGCAACTGGTGAAGTTGAACCATGGGTCTTGCAATTCAAAGCAACTTTGCAGTCCAGTGGACACTAGGAGTCCATTGTTTGTATATCCGTTGTAAATAGAGACCTTTCCCTTCCAAAATGTTCCTTTTAAGTAGAATCTCAAAGAAACCTGTGCTACTTGTTAACACAGATAATAGCAATATTCCATCTACTAGAGTAAATATTTAGAGTTCTTTCTGTTTTGTTTTCCAAATAGGCAACTTTGTTGTTAAGTCCTTTGAGTCAGACTCTTAACGACCCTGTGTAGGGTTTCCAGGGAGTGGCTGATGATCTTGAACCACCGACTTTGTAGTTCAAACTAACCTTGTAGTCCAACGCATTAACCCATAGCACCATGCCAGGACTCCAAATAGGCAACATAGTACTAGTTTTTTGCCAGACACTTATGAGCTGTTTTAAAGAAAGGTGACATGTAGTTCAAAAAACTAAAAGCCAACTTCAGCTACAATATACAGTATGTTTTTCCTTCTAATCTCTGCTGTTGTTGTTGTTAGTGCCATGGAGTCAATTTCAACTCATAGCAACCCTGTATAGGATTTTCAAGGAGCAGCTGATGGGTTTCAACCACCAGCCTTGAGGTTAGCAGTCTAGTTCTTTTCCTACACCACCTCACCAGGACTCTAATACTTTTTCTCTTTTTTTTTTTTTTTTTTTTTTTTGCCTATAATTTATTCTCCATACATTTATGTTTATAACAAAATGATTTATTAAAAGTTTGCTGATAATATAATTTTTCTTATTATTTGATTTACGTTACAGGTTTCAGGAGGAGAAGATGAAATCCAACAATTACAAAAAGCATTGCTTGATTACTTAGATGAAAACACTGAAACAGACCCTTCACTGGTGGTAAGGTGTTTTCTTTTTTTTAATGGAGGTATCATATATTCTATTCAATTGAATAAATTGGGAAATAGCTTGAAGGTGAAGAGTTGACTCGTTTAAGGTATTGATTTTTGGAAGAATAACACAAAAATATTTAATGATATTTTAAACCGAAAAGAATGATCATGAACAGATTTGTCTTATGGGGAATTCAGGATAGATATTGTGGTACACTAATCTTGCATGGAGAAGCTCTGGTAGCGTAGTGGTTGTGAGCCGGGCTACTAATCTCAAGATCAGCAATTCAAAACTACCAGAGGGGCTATGTATGCTGAGCAAATAATCCGAGAAGCTGGGTTCTATGAAGGAAAACGTGGCATCAAGATTGGAGGAAGACTCATTAACAACCTGTGATATGCAGAT